>NC_050192.1:4629269-4811769 GCF_008315115.2 Sander lucioperca | reverse complement strand
ATAAAGTTGCAAAATGATGTCTCTTATGACTTAGTATCTCATAACTATGTGAAACATTATACAAATCATGATGTATCTCATGAGCATTTTTTGTGAGATCTAAGTGTTTTCAAACCTCTAGTTTTGTACAAGATAACATTTTATGGTTAAATGCACAAAATGTTAACACTGAAAAACATCTGCCTCTTAAGTTTTGGTGTCAACCGTCAAGTCCTGATTAAACCCACTTCATGTTCCATTTAATGTGAGAACGATTCCTTTTATGGCAGTTTTGCTGCAGGTGTAAAAGCAGCCGTTCAAGGAAATGACCCAAAACATGTTCACTTGTTACCACTGTTCAAAATAATACATAAAAAGGACAAATGATCAGCTTATTTCCTGATGCAGACCTAATAACCGACATACACTCACCTAAAGGATGATTAGGAACACCTGTTAAATTTCTCGTTAATGCAATTATTTAATCAACCAATCACATGGCAGCTGCTTCAATGCATTTAGGGGTGTGGTCCTGGTCAAGACAATCTCCTGGGGCCTCATTTATAAAACTGCGTAGATTCTATTCTGAAAGATTTCGTGCGCCAAAAAGTCCGACTTTTCATAAGCCAAAAACTAAATTCTGATTTATAACACCTCGCGGCGCACACCGGTACGCACTCTTCTCGTTATAAATACGGACGTGCGTTACCTTATGCGGTCGTGCACGAGCCTCACGCTCCTCCCAAGGTCGTCCCATATTTGTCCTTATAAAGGTCCATGTTAATCAATCAATGAATGAAGCAGCCTTGTAAAGAAGCCCTTGATGACCAATCATGAAACGAAAAAATGGGGAAAACACACAATTCAGTGATTGTGAGATCGAGGTGCTCCTAACAGAGGTAGAACATCGAAACAAAATCCTGTTTGGAAGCCTTAACCCTTGTGTGGTGTTCATATTTTTGTTACACAGACTTAATACTTAACAGATTTAGCTCAATTACCAATGATATTTACATAATTTATGGTTCATATTTGCCATTTACCCCTGTGAGATCACATTTACGATCATATTATCATTTTCGGTTTTTGTGAGAAAACAAGGAAATTCAATTATTAAAAAGGTAAAAAATAGAAACAAGATTTTTGATCATTATTGGTGCTTATTTCTTAGAACTTAACCAGAACAGGTGAAAGTGCTTGAAATGTAACAATTTTGTAACTTTGTGGGAATAGCAGGTGCAGAAAGACAACATTCCCGCACACAGACACCTACAATCAGACACGCCCACATACAGACGTACACAGAGACAGACAGACAGACACACACACACACAGCAGGCCCAGTTAGGAGGATGACACAGTTAAGTTTCATGGCACCTACAATTATTACACTCGGGTCCAGTAGACCCGAACACCTCATATGTAATAGTTATGTGTAGGGGGGTACCGTGTGCAGTCATTGAAAATAAGTTATTTGTTATGTCATTCACAGAAAATGAGCCAAGGCCAATGAGTTTGAGTTAGAAGAAATCATAAATAGCATAATTTTTCTTTATTATTAAAATTTAGAGTGTGCTCACATCAACAGATTCTCACTCCCATCTCGTAAAATACGGACGTTTGGTCAGGTCCCCTGCCTCTCCCCGTTGCTGGCAGCCCCTCGCCGGGCGCCGCGACCGGATCTGGGTCGGCTTGGAAAGAACGGGATTGTTGGGTTCAGGAAAACAAAAACTGGGTTGGGTTCGGTAAACGGGGATACCATGGCAGTTCACTAAAACGCAGTCTACAAAACCTTGAGAGCATTACGCACGATCACACGCATGATCAAAAGGTTGCGGAAAACTGGGCACATTTTTACGCATGGAAATTCTTTATAAATCCCGACTTTTGCGAGGAATGTTGCGACGGCAAATTTCACCCTGCTTCACGCAACTTTTTCTTGCGTAACAGGTTTTGAAAAATGAGGCCCCTGAACTCCAAACTGAATGTCAGAATGGGAAAGAAAGGTGACGTAAGCAACTTCGAGAGTGTTTGTGCCAGACGGGCTGGTCTGAGTATTTCACAATCTGCTCAGTTACTGGGACAATACACACAACCATTTCTAGGGTTTACAAAGAATGGTCTGAAAAAGGAAAAACATCCAGTATGCGGCAGTCCTGGGGGCGAAAACGCCTTGTTGATGCTAGAGGTCAGAGGAGAATGGGCAGAGTGATTCCAGCTGATAGATCAACTTTGACTCAAATAACCACTGTTACAACCGAGGTGTGCAGCAAAGCATTTGTGAAGCCACAACACGCACAACCTTGAGGCGGATGGGCTACACCAGCAGAAGACCCCACCGGGTACCACTCATCTCCACTAACAATAGGAAAATGAGGCTACAATTTGCACAAGCTCAACAAAATTGGACAGTTGAAGACTGGAAAAATGTTGTCTGGTCTGATGAGTCTCGATTTCTGTTGAGATATTCAGATGTTAGAGTCAGAATTTGGCGTAAACAGAATGAGAACATGGATCCGTCATGCCTTGTTACCACTGTGCAGGCTGGTGGTGGTGGTGGTAGTGTAATGGTGTGGGGGATGCTATCCTATCAATATGGGCCAACATTTCTAAATAATGCTTCCAGCACCTTGTTGAATCAATGCCACAAAGAATTAAGGCAGCTCTGAAGGCGAAAGGGGGTCAAACACGGTATTAGTATGGTGTTCCCAATAATCCTTTAGGTGAGTGCATTTCCACACAATAGTCTGCACTCACAACCATGCCACCTTTGACACAGTGGTGCAATGAGCTAAATGCTAACCTCAGCATGCTCCCAGTGACAATGTTTACATGTTCACTATCTTAGTTTAGTGTATTTGCATGCTCACATTTGACAATTACCATAAAATACAATGTATTTGGGCAAATATGGGCCGAGGCCTCTTGATGCTCCCTCTTTCCCCTTGCCTGTCAAAAGTTAAAAGCCCCAAAAAATAATCTTAAAAAATACAATGTATTGTCAGATATTTTGTTCAGAACTGAAAAATTTGACCTGATGAAGGCACTAAATTAAAGTTTTTAAAATTCAACCTGAGGGAAACACGATTATAGTAAGTACTAGAGATTGGAAAGCCCTCTGAGGAAAATGGGTATTTAGGGACCTACAAATAAAATCTTTTTCCTGCTCACTAAACAAATGCTGTTACGCAGCTACAATTAACATCAACCGACTTTCAACTTTTGGTTACAAGGTTTTTGTTTTGTTTTACAAAGTCAAGTTTACCACAAGTCAGTGTTCATTAGTTCATTTATTTGGCATTTCAAATATATTTAAACTGCTTTCAAAATATTTGCATATAACTCACTTCTGCTTAAAAATCAAAACATGTAATTTCAGCAACGAGCAAAAATAAAATTCAGTTAGCTGCAAAAAGCCGGTTAGATTACAAACCAACCACAGGCAAACTTAATACATTTTACATCAACTGAACTGATATTATAAGAAGTTAATAGTTGTGATCTTCATTGTCCTCCAGAGGGCAGCAGTCATTAATGTCTTTCCTTCAGATCAACAGGTTCTGTGTTGTGGTGAAAAGTAGGATGTACATTCATTATATTGGGTACCAGAATAAAAAAAACTTTGTCCACATTCCTCTGTAGGGAGATTACATGTGTGCCCAGAGTGGAAAAGAGCCAAAACATTAAGAGGTCCCATACTCTCACAGGTGTGTTCATCCTGTATGGATCCAAGCAGTAAACTAAGGGACGAACGTTATGATTATTAAACTGATATAATCTCTAAAAAGGAGAGGTTGTTAATGTAAGGACACATAAGTTAAAGATGGAGGGGGTTTGTTCAGACAAAGTCCCTGGACTTCTTAATGGCACAGCAGAGCATCATGCTGAAGATCATCCCAAAGATCTGTGGAGGAGGAGACAGGAATATACAGGGTTAAAACCACATTACATTTCTTCTCATAGCTAAAATTAAACTTTGGTAAACATGAAAACATGTAATGTGCACTTTACAGCAGTGATCCTCGAGATTGTTGGCATGTGAGCCCTTAAAAATCAAGTTTTGTCATATATAATAATGATTAATTATTATCTTGTCTACATCCTGTTCTCACAGCATTATTCCACAAGCTGTTTACATCACAGTTGTATACATTTTACTATTACTGTACACCTGTCTACCACAGTATTTATAGTATATATATATATTATATAGTATCTTGTATTCCTGTATTTTAAATGCTGCTTTATTATGTCTCAGATCTTAATTTCTTTTATACATATTTGTATGAACATTGTTAGAAGATCTAAGACTGTCAAAGACCTGTCATTTCTCTATCTATCTATCTATCTATCTATCTATCTATCTATCTATCTATCTATCTATCTATCTATCTATCTATCTATCTATCTATCTATCTATCTATAAGATAGAATACTGTGGTACTGTGTGTAATGTATACAACTGTGATGTAAACAGCTTGTGGAATAATGCTGTGAGAACAGGATGTAGACAAGATAATTTATACTAGTAATCCCACAAGGGACGCACACACGCACACACACACACACACACACACACACACACACACACACACACACACACACACACGGGACTTGAACAGCAACCCTCCAGTTCCCAACCCAACTCCCTACAGACTGGGTGGGCTACTGCCACCCCATACGGTATGTCTAGTTGTGACTAGTGATGTGCAGGTATACCATTTTCATGCTGCAATTATTGTGGCCAAAAAAAATAATTGTGCATTATCACAATAATCTCTCTCTCTGTTGAAGTCCTCTCAAAAATGTGTTTCGCTTTTTGTTACATCACTTGGATGTTCCGAGTTTCACTGTGCAGAATGTCGTATGCGCAGAGTTTGACACTAGGAGGCGGTTTTCACATGTATCCTGTGAAGGAGAAAAGTTTCTGCTTGTCAAATGTGGCTCTCAAGGCTCTGACACACCAACCCGACGGCCGACCTTCGGCAGAAAAGGCAGTCGACTGACTGCCTCCCCGAGTTGGTCAAAAAAGTGCCTCTGACACACCGAAGTGACGCCAACTTGAGCGTACGTTCTGCGTGTGCGCGAGACGTAATATGTCTCCATAACAGCAGGCGGCGCGCTAAACTGTATTGTCGCCCAAAAAATTAAAACCGGCGGCTGATTGGACGAACGCGTCACGTGGGTCTGGCTGCTCCCGAATTTCAAAGCCAGACCATAATGGCGGCTCATTCGGAATACGATCTCATATTTTACGAAAAATAGTTCACCGAAACATGTTTCTGAAAACATTTTAAGTGAGAAATAGGCCATGCAGTTGCTGAATCTGTCTTCATTTCAGATCGACAAAGGTCAGTGTTGTGTTTTCTGTGGAGTTTTGTCATTTGTGAAGTTTTATTTCTTATTTACATGCTTAATCAATCATTTACATCAATCAAATGTTTACCTTAAACCAGAGCTAGTGACACTTATGGAAGAATGTTTGCAGTTTAGCAGCCCAGTAGTGTAGTGCCTCTTTAAGAGGAGTGTGCTGTGAGTACAGGTGACCGGTGAGTACTATGTGAAAAGGAAGCACGAGATTCATTCAGTTGGTGATGACTGTCAACCCGGTGTGCAGCCACTTGGTAAGCTCTCTCCTAATTACAAATGTTTTCTTGTCTTTGTTTATGATGTATGCTTTATCTGTCGCCATGCTATGTTGTTGTACTGTGTTTACGTCCGTTGCACGTTAAAGACAACGCTGTGCTTCGGTAGGCTAAGCAGGTTGGTTAACTGATGTAGATAACGCTATGCTCCAGAGTTTAAGTTAACGAGGTGGCGAAGCTGTGGGATGAAGCTGACGTTTAGACTTGTGACATTGCTGCGCCATACGTTTTCGTTCGTGTTTACTTTCTTTAGCTTTATAAATGTCTGTAAAAGTATGAATCGCGGACCGATATTCAACGTAAGTGACGTTGTACTTCCTGGTTTACCGCGGGCCATTCTGGGAGCTGTAGTTTCCAGCTGCTAGCAGAAACACTGCATGCTTCTTGCATAGAGTTTTGGTAGGACTTACATGAATTGTTTGAAGTGTGAAGCGTGTACATGACAATTATGAAATGAGTATTGTTATTGTAGTATATTAATAATAATAATAATAATAATAATAATAATAATAATAATAATAATAATAATAATAATATGATGTTTGTATTTGATTAATTATTTGATTAATGTTATTTGTTTATTGTTGCTTATTGTTATTAGGCTATTGAGGTAAAGAACTGGGAGCTGTGTTTGTAGTATTGAAACATTGCATTTCTTATTTCAGGTTTATTATCTGGTTTCCCTTTGTGAACAAAAAGAAAAACAAACAAATGTGGAAGACCGAGTAATATCCTTTGTACACTGGGTTGCCCTTTCCGTGGGGAGAACACGGAACAGTCAGTTTAAAAGATTTTTGTCAGATTTTGAGAGGCGTTAATCACACTCATCATTTCCGGGTTAGCACTTCACCAATCAGATCGGTCATTGAGCCCGACTGCCCGCCTTCCGATTCAAAAGTCAAATCGGCCCAAATGAAGGCCAACTCTGACTGACGACGGCACGGAACACACCGAACAGACTCGAGTCACTGACCTCGCCAGACTGTCTGACGGCCGATAATCGGGTTGGTGTGTCAGGGCCTTTAGAAAACCTATGTTCCTTCACACCAGAGACCGAACCTGGCGACCATCTTAATTCTGACAGAGTGCAGCTAGTCAAACTCTACAGACAGTAATAACATGAGTAAAAGGTCACAGCAGACGTGTGGGCGTGTTTTTTTTTTTTTTAAACCACCAACTCAGTAAAACCACAGGGGTGGTGATGGAAGCCAAACAACTCATTTCAGTTGTAGAGGTGGAGCGTCGCAAGAGTATTGAGCTCACTGAGGTTGTAAAACTCAATTCTCTGCAGAGTTCAGAGGCTTTTTACCAACTGGGCACATTGTTTATTCTATCGTCTCTTAATCCTCAACTATTTAGTACAATTGATTTTAGACATACACTCAGTGCTGACTAGGGCTGGGTATCGTTCAAAAATATTCTATACTCGTACCGATACCAATACCCTGACTTTGATGCCGGTTCCTAAACGATACTTTTTTCTATACCAATTTCATAAAACAAAAAATTATAACATTACGGCAAAAATCTTTTCATTTATTTTTCAGCTCCTACTACGTGAGCATTCTCTGTGTAACGTAGTACACGTACGAGTTTTCCCTCTGGACTTCTACGACGTGTAACGTTAGACAGCCAATCACAAACATTATTAGATCTTGGTAGAAGCATGCTGCATGCTTATTGGCTCACTGACGCTGAGGAGATTTACTCCTTAGGTATTGAAATTTGGTATTAAATGACGCAGAATTTTTCGATCCTCAACTTTAGGAGGTAATTCAGCCGGTACCTAAAAAGTATTGAATTTGGTACCCAGCCCTAGTGCTGACAGCCTTTTCTTTCACCAGGTGTGCAATAGATAACACTTAGCTTGATTGTTGATTTAATGCAATGCTGGCTATGAATTTTGATTATTATTGTATATTTGTTCTGTTTAATCATCTTATTCAGCAATGTAAAAGAGGGATTAATTAAGTTACTCAAGATAAAGTAGGTTTAAAAAAAAAATTAAAAATAAAAATAATAATGCAAGTGTTCATTTGTGTCTAGATTTCCATTTAGACTTTTCAGGATGTAAGTTTCTGGCTCATCTAGAGACTCACCATGATGACACCGATACCGATGCCGACCCCGCCGATAATGTGCAGTTTGTTGTTGAACATCTCGTCGATGGCAGCCGGACAACTCTGAAAGAACAGCAGAAAGGAAAGACATGGTATCAACATTCATTGTGAAAATTAAAATACAGGTTCAAATCAGATTAACAAAATTAAAATGTATGCATTTTTAGGCCCGTAGCCAGCCTAGTGGAAATGTTGTCAAATTGCTTACCAAGTTCATGTACCACCTTTTTTAGTCTTAGGCTTTCGAACAACCCAACCCCGTCTACGAGCCTGATTTTGAAGAATCCAGCATTAGTGAAGCTAATCCCTAATAATTAGATGGTGTATTAAAGCTATAGTGCGTAGTTTTTGTCTCCCCCATGAGGAATTCGAAGTAATGACAACAAAACTGTCGGCGCGTCCACATGATACAAGCCTTCCGTGATCGCGCAGCCCCCCCCCCCCTTCTCCACGCAGTTGCTTGTAACCAAGGAGGACACGGAGAATTAAAAAAACATGGACTCTTCAGAAGAGGTAATTATCTTCACTCGTAGCTTTGTAGCAACTCATTTGGCAACGGCTTCAATGCAACGGACATTCATTAATATCAAAAAGTTACGCACTCAAGCTTTTAGGTTTTTACATTAATAAAAAAAAAAAATTACGGCGGTAAGAGACCACCAATATTCTGTCTCTATCTGACCCTCAGTCAGTCAGAAACTCTGTACTGCATGTGGTTACCTTGGTGATGAGGACCGCCAGTCCTTCCTGCTGGGGGCAGATATCTTTGGCAGCATCAATCACCGTCCCTGTGGGGCCACAGCAGTCCAGCTGTGAAGAGGAACCACAATTTTAGTTCTGACGAATCATTCGATTAGCTATTTATTTGCCAGGGTTAGCAGATGTGTTCTTATAGCTTCCAGTCTTTATATGCAGCCTGTGTTAGCAGCAAACACCCCTACTGTAAATCTTAAACTAAACATTAAATACAAAAAGAAATATAAAACAAGTGCATGTAAAGCTGTGTCATCTCACGTTTCTTTTTTGCTGGATGTAAAAAGGCAAAATGTAATGACCTAAAAATTCAAATACTGAAGAGCACTAAATTAATTAATAATTAATTAGCACTAAATACAAAGTACAGCTGAGGCTGATGGGAATGTCCTTAGCTTTGCAGATTTTTGGTCATAAACCAAAGGGTTGGACAAAATAAAATAAATTTGACCTGATGATGGCACTAAAGGAAACGTTACAGGATCTAAGTTTTTATAGTTCATCCTGATAGGATAAGTGAATGTGTGAACAAAATTAGATTTACAATTCAGGATTTCAGAAAGTAGTAGCACCAAAATAGAGAAAATAAATAGGTGTGTGTGTGTGTGTGTGTGTTTACTCCAAAGTGGATGAGACGCAGCGTCTCCTTCAGTGCATCCTGTTTGGTGTCTTTGTAGTTGCTGTAGGTCTGCTTATAGAACTCCGTAACATCCTCCACCACCTGAAGACACACAATGGGGAAAAAAAAAAAAAAAAAAAATCCATTTAAATTGGTGGTTGAATGCTGACTCTGCCGTGTGTGCATGTGTGCGTGCATGCATACCCTGTCCTTGTTGGAGAGGCCCCAGATCCCAGCAGCAACTTCCACAGCAAAGATGAGGAGCAGGAAGAGGAAAAACTAAAAAAAGAAAACAGTTTTTAGTCAGTTTTCTACAGCTATGGATCTACAGTGTAGCAAGATATTTATTCCAGCTGCAGTGCCTGTGTACAGTCCAAACCAAGGTGAAACATGTCATACGATCCAGGAAGGCTCGTTTTAAGGAACAGTTCCATGAATTTGAAGGTTTATCAGTAGCCAAAACACTGCACAGCTGTTTATAATACTCTAAAACAGGACAACAATGGAAAGTTATAATGGTGACGATAAGTTTCTCTTTCGTTGCTACGATGGGAGAACAACTAGACTGTCATTCAGTTAGTGGGTGTGAAGGTCAGCTTGTGATCAAAGTTCGTCTTTATTAGGTCTTGATTTTTCCCCTTGATTACATAATTGTATAGTGCTTGTGACTGAAACTGGAATTAGGCTTCATCACACAAGGGTCTCTTCACACCACACAGACAAGGGCATTGTGGGTAACCATGTGTCGCAGGGGAGCCGATGCACACACCTCGAAAGGGAGAATACAAAATAAATTCTGCAAACATTAAAGTTGGTTTGAAACAAACAGCCACACGAGAGTCTCTAAACAACCCCCATGCATGTTTACCGGCGCACAGCTCGGTGATGAGAATAATTGTTAAATGCTCATAAGTATTAATACCCATGCTAAAGTTGACTAAAAAGAGGAATAAAAAAAAAAAAAAAAAAAAAATCATCTTTTGGAAATTGATCTTAATGCCTTAATTAAAAAAAATGAGGAAAAATCTTTTTTTTGTGAATGAACAATGTATTGTAAATAAATAAATGTTCTTCCTTAAAATACAGGGGCCATAATTATACATACCCCTATGTTAAATTCCCATAGAGGAAGGCAGATTTTTATTTTTAAAGGCCAGAGACCTAGAGATTGGCATGGTTTTATTTCAGTTAGCCTAATAGCTGGTTTGATTTGCATTGATATGGATCTTATCTCAGTTAGCTATTAGGCTAACTGAAATAAAAACATGCCAATCTCTAGGTATGGTGAAGGGTATGTGATGATGTGGGGCTATTTTAATTCCAAAGGCCAAGGGAACTTTATCAGGATGCATAGTATCCTGGATCCATGAAATAACTGGCCTTAAAATAAACATCTGCCTGCCTCTATGGGAATTTAACATAGGGGTATGTATAATTATGACCCCTGTATTTTAATCCTTAAAAGGTTGGATTTTTCCTAATTTTTTTAATTAAGGCATTAAGATCAATTTCCAAAAGATGATTTTTTGTATTCCTCTTTTTAGTCAACTTTAGCATGGGTATGAATACTTATGAGCAGCACTGTATATGTAATGTAGCCCAGGGAAAAGTTTCAAAATGAGAACTGTGACAGGCAGACAGGTGATCCAACAATGAGTGAAAGACTCAATATTATAATATCTGCAGGCATTGCCATCAGGTTGAATCAGCCCTTCAAACATCAATTGAAACCAAACTTTATGGTCTAATAAAACAATATTTTCCATTGCTGAATAGAAAGAATAACTCACCAATCCCAGCATGCACGGCGACTCTTTAATGGCTCCGCAGCATCCCAGGAAGCCCACGACCATCATCAGAGCGCCCGCCGCAATCAGGATGTACACACCTACAGAACAACAAGACACACATTGTGGAGGTATGGTTTTAATATCATGGTACTGCAGGATACTTTAAGATAAAGATATTCACTCTTCTTTAAAATAACTGATCAAAATTATTGATCCAATGGACATACTGAGAAGATGCCAGCAAATGAGGGCTGTGTTGTGTGCAGTGGTGGAATGTAACTAAGTACATTTACACAAGTACCTCAAATTTGAACAATTATTTTCTTCTCATGCCACTTTCTACTCTACTCCCACTTCAGGAAGGCAATATTCTACTTTTAACTCCACTACATTTATCCGACAGCTTTAGTTACTTTAGAAATTAATAATTTTGCATAAAAACAGAGCTTATAAAATATGATGCCTTGTTATAAATTAAACTACCCAACAGTATATACAAGTAGGCCTACAACTGAAATAAAAGTCGATTGACAGAAAAAAAATTTGAAACTTGATTTTTTTATGCAAAAACATTTCATGGTTCCAGCTTCACAAATGCTGATTTGCTGCTTTTCCTTCAATTTATTTATAAGTAAAAAAGAAAATCTGCATTAAGTACATTTTGTAGTGTTTGCAACACAGGACCTTTACTTTACTACGTGTGGTATTAGTACTTTTAATGTAAAGGATCTGAATACTCCCTCCACTACTCGTGTGATGTAGCTGCTCTGCTTTTATACTTTGAAGGTTGATGTTGATGTTATCGCACTTTCCCATTACTCAAGCCGTTCACTTCAGCCACTTGTTGCTGGGGTATGTATATAGTAGTCTATACGGACAATGTTTCACTTCGAAAATTGTTCAGGTGCCGCCGGAAATTCCAGCAGGTGTCCCTCATTTCAGCCGGATGTCCGACACCTTCCGCTTTGTTTGTGTTAAACTCCGGTGGATTTCTGAGGACTATGGTTAACTGCTCCTCAGATCTCTGCAGGGTAAATCCAGACAGCTAGCTAGACTATCTGTCCAATCTGAGTTTTCTGTTGCACGACCAAAACAACCTTCCCGAGGCTATATTGCAGAGGTACCATTGCCCATGACGATTGTGATTGGTTTAAAGAAATGGCAATAAACCAGAGCACGTTTTTCTCCCATCCCGGAATGCTGTGTGGACTAGCCAGACCTTCCTCCACAGCGCTGTGGAGGAAGGTCTGGCAATGCGAGACTACGTACATAGTATTGACATTTCTTGTACCCGTATGCATCATCATGAACAACAATACAGCCCTAATACACATTGTACTTATGATTTGCCTACAGCTCATCCTCATCTGCTTCTCACGCGTCAAAGCTAGTTGAGCTCAGGGTACCGATGCTACTCAAACCAAGCAGATACACAAGAAGTGAACTCGCAATGTATTTTTGTAGTTTTCTGGATGCGGTTGTGAATCATAATCAGCAAAACATCTCATCAACAAGTCATAAATTACTATGGAATGCTTCTATGTGAATTTCCAAACAAACGGTAAAAACTAATTAGAACAATTATTTTAGCACCCTCAGTAAAGACCAAGCATCTTTGTCATTTGATGTGGCTGTCATAATGATGAATCACAAAAAGTTAAAAAAAAAGAATGTAGGATAACCACAGCACTGATGTCATAGATACATTAAGCACACCACACACAAATATTCCTCCTCCCAAGCAGTTATTAAGATGTTTGTCATTTCAAAACAATCCTCTGTCGCCTCACTACCCACTTCACTTGTCAGTTTGATGGAAGCGAAACACAAAGAGTGAAAGGGGGGGGAGAGGGTTCCTTTCTGCGAGTTCCTCAGAGAACACAAAAGAGGAGAAACAAAGATGTCCCTGTCAGCCAGTGAAGAATGAAAGCTATGTGTGGAGGGCTCTGCCAGGCCAGAGGAGCCGCCTCGCTGTGGACTAACTTTGGCCTCAGCTGCCCTCTGTACGCCCTGCAGCCTGGTTCTCTAACTCAGGTTGTTCCTGTTGTAGCAAGTCTGTCCATCCATCAGGTCACATCTGACAAATACAAGATATCTGGTAAAGGATACCTGGGACTGTATCCACAAAACATCCAAAGGCTATTTTTGTTGTGCCGAACTGCTGATTAACAATCCAAAAGTTTAGTGCCTCAGCTGTCCAACTGGCACTGTGGTAAATTAAGCACTTGTCCGTGGGTTTCTGCAGGATTAAAACGGTGTTAAAAACACCAGCTGAGTAAAAATGTGCATTAAATTACGTTATAGTGAGGACCACAACCATAGCTAAACAAACCAATGACAATTTTTTAGTATTTGACACAAGGTGCAAGAGACACAATTTGGTAACAACTCAAAAAGCACAGCAGTTTGACATTGATCCCCAAGCGTACAGATGAATGTTGGCTACACTTCTGTTTAAAGGCAGGGTTGGTAACTATTTCCAATGTATGCTTTTTTTATATATTGTTTGAAATGGTCTTTACACCCCAAACAGCAATAAATAACTTCTGGGCTCTGAAAAAGGAGGTTAAAAGATCTGTCATCTCTAGCTGCTGTAATCCTGTAAAAACACCCACCAATCACTGCCACTTGGAAAGAACCAATGAAATGCCTCCTTGCCCCGCTGCGTGTACTCAGCCCCTCCTGTGTACAAGCCGGAGCTCAATGCGCATCGTCGCCGCATTGCTAACAGTAGTCATGGAGGGCGGTGGGGGAGGGGTGAGACGGAGCTCCGAGGAAATGCTACTTTCAAGTCTTTCTAGCTTTTCAAGATTACCATCCCTGCCTTTAAATGTGTGGTATGTGTGGCAAGTCCAGCTTTCTCTGGAAGGAGCACTTGCTCGCTGTGGTTTAAGAAACACTGATTTAACAGAAAGACTTTACATTGTCCCAGGAAGGACGGAACGCGATGAGTGTTAGTTATTGTACTTTGGGTGCAAAGACAGTAGTGTAATGTCAATGGCCTTACCAGTGAAGAAGACTGTAGGTGAGTCCTCGCTTTCAAACAGTCCTACTGTCCTCGAGTCAAATCGCAGCCACAGGGCCACAGCCAGCACCCCAGTACCTGCCAGCTACATGAGAACGAAAGATGACATGTATGAAAGAAACAGGGAATTTAACTGTTCACTGTCACCAAGTCATATCTGTGAACATGGAGCCATTGAGGATAATGCTTGTAACAGCAGTAAGTGGCACAAATACAATTGAGACATCATCATCAGCCATGCTAGCAGCTCCGTGAGGACAACATACTAATTCCATGCAGCTTTTGAGTATGTTGTGTGCTCACCACATTCCACAGTCTCCTGAATACCCAACACATTCAAGCAACACACAGATCTAGTTTGAAAAAAAAATAAATCAGACCCCCGTTACTTTAATCTGTGATTGAAGATTTTATTTTTAGATGTTCCTACTTTACTCTGCCATTTCAGCTTTGCTTAATGAATTCATGGATCTTTTATTGAGAACATCACAAGTTATACATAACAAAATAAGCATGAGTAGATAAAGGATAGTCATATTGTGTGTATGTGTGTCTCCCTTTGTGTTCACCACAGTGATAATAACCCACTGGAATGACTCAATATCTCCTCAGCAACCACAAAACAAGTTTACATCAACTCTTTGTTGCCAACCAAATACCTTCCATAACAGCGGAAAGCTGACGTCTGTGTTGTTCAACAGGAGGTATGAGTGAGATCCTGCTACAGTCTGATGACCGTGAATCAGTGGACACACGCTTGTCATCACAACAATGTGCATCCAACCACATCAGCCTACAGGAGGAAAACATCTGGGATACTCGTCTGTGAAAAACCAGCAACTTACTTTGTTACTAAACGTTTTACACTTTTTTTTTTCTTTTTTTTTAATTCTACCAATAAATACATGAAATATAATAAAGCAATTAACAGTATTCTGCTTTACAGTGAGATTGAAATAAGCACAGTCAAACCATAAGGATGCCGTAATACATCACAAATCCATGGGATCACATTCCCCGTGGACTTTGAAATTAGCTTCTTCTAAGAAACACTAAGAAATATTTCTTGAATTGCCTTTATCACATGTGGCATGTCCATCATTCAATGTCAAAAGCTGAACACATAAGCCTAGGGAATATTTTGTACATCCCACTTTGACAAAATTACACCAAACCCCTAAATATAGCCTTATTTATCACTATACTCTAGTGTCAGGTACTTGGTAAAGGCAGATAAGAGTACGGGTATCAAAATCAGTATCCGGAAAGACTCCAAAAGGTGCATTTTGTCAAAAACACATCCATATCACAGCTTAAAATTATGTTACATGGGTCGCTAACGGCACGTGGAAGCTAAAGATTACACCGTTAAAACTTCAGCTACTATGGCGTCGTGCTTGTTTCTAAATGCAACAATAAAGCGTTTTAAATTTGCTAACACTCCAAATTATGCTTCTGAATGGCTTCCTCTCCATAGCAATGACGGCTGAGGCTCATGCGTATTGTAGAATTTAGTACCGTGTGCCAAAGAAATTTACATGTAATAATTCAAACTGGTTGTCATGACACAAACCTATAAATTATCCAGGAGAGTCCTATGTTCTCATGCAAAGTAACATTGAGGATATCAATTGAAGAAAAAAAAAAAACATTTTTTAAAACTATACTTTGTGTGTTTTGAAATATCTAGATACAAAGTGCCGCTCTGGCAGTATAGTAATGCTTATTTAAAAGTCAGTGTGAAGTTACAAGGCAAGTTGGTTTGACAAAAATCTTTTTTTGCACAATTTTCTACTCTGAAGTTATTCACCACCACACCTAAAGTTAACACCTTCTGAAATTATGACTAAACTCAGTGTAATAAGTTACTCAGACACACCTCATCTATTAAACCTTCAAATGGAGCCTTGAGCTGAAACTGCAGCTCAACTCTGTCAAAGTTCGAGTTAGTGTGATCTTTACGAGGAATATGTTTGGTGTATTTACCGTACACTCGACTAACAATACACATTCAAGAGGGTTTGAAATACATTTAGTCAATTCACTTTGCCACTTCGTTCAGTTGCGCCATACTTAGTCAACTGTATTAAAATATTGGAGAAAATGAGATTTCATGTAGTGTAGCATTAGGGTACAATGGGAGAGAAAGCCTCTAGTGACTGAAATAAAGCGTGCTATAATAGACTGGAAAAGAAGAACGTGCTTTATTGGACACAGGTGACCTAGTTAACATATTATACAAAGTGTTTGTCTCTGTCCCCTTGTGAATAGCCTAATTCAAGAATCACTTATCACTTCTGTTGTACTTTAAAATGAGTATCAAACAAACCGTTAAAAACGTCAGCAAATGTCTCTGGAAAACTTCCATCTTAAAGAAATTCAGCTTGAGTCAACATCAAAAACAGTCACAGTTGCTGTTGTGTGTTTTCAGCAGCAATTCTCAAGAGAATGTAACAAAAGAAATCACGCTAGTGTCCTCCTGTAAACACAGCAACAGTAACTGTACAGCCCAATACTGAGCGGACAAGTCGGTATCATGACAACAGTTATTAAGACCTTACACCTGCTCAGGTAATGTGTAAAATATAAGTTTCTTAACCAACTTGTCTGGTGCAACCCATTTTCACTAACTAGCATATATTCCCACTTTAACTAAGCTACATTTCAATTTAGCAGGTATAACAGGCTGCTGAGCTTTTAATATGTGCTCAAATGCCCCATATAAGAAATAGACCCAGGGTGTTTTAGGCTTGCATGAATAGTCTTTCCATCTGACAGGTGATTAGAGCAGTATTTTGCACAGACTATGAAGTTATGGAAACTAGTTTATTTTAGCAGTTAATATCATCTTGTTTTCATTATGTTCTCTCCAATTTAAAAAGATAAATACAGACAGGAAAACAGGAAGTGAGTGCCCCGATTGATAAATGGATATTGGTGTTAACGTACAGTAAACACACTCAGGAGAGTTGGTGCGTTTGTGTTGTCGAGTCAGCGATGAGCCATCTTAAAACATCCTGAAAGAAACAGGCCTGTCCCCTAGAGGTCCACATTAGCTCTTATTAATTAACCACAAAAGGCACTCTGGACACCATTAGCAGTGCAAGTGCATCAACAGAGAATTGAATTATTGCTGAGATGTTTGACGGCTTTTATAAGCCTCAACAAATGCCCACTGCCTTTATTCAAATTAAAATATCCTTCCAGACAATGTGGATCATGGGAAATGTATTTTAGAAATGGGAACAAGGAGCCTAATTTGTTTGCAGCAATGAGCCCGTTCGCCAACAACTCAGTCCTTACATTTTAGAATAAAGAAACTAATCTAATGTTTACGCTTCTCTCTAAATCAGACTGCTCCTTCTGTTGTCATCTCATTTGTCCACCAGAGCCGTCTGTGCCATCATTATGCACACTGAAACTGCACTCAAATGGTCAAAACAGTCATTAAGCATGAACTAACAGTCAGTGTGGGTTCTTCTAACACTAAACAGGTCATCACAGTAATAACAGCAAGCAGTGTGGGTATTTGGGAGTAAATCTCTGTGTGAATTACATAAACAGTAACTTTCAACCATTTCACAAAAAAATCCCACAATCTGTTTTTTCTACAGCGGATGTCAAACCCTAGTTTCTTTTAAGACCAGACTTGGACTGCACAGATGTTCAAATACAGACAAAAATAAAACTGGAAGGTAACACTCGAGAAAACAATGAAGTGGCTCCAGTAATTCCTGAATTTCATTAGCTAACCTGTGTTTCAGACACTTGCATTAAGGAATTTGTCATTTTTGCAAGCGCTTATACAGTTAAGATTTAGTGGAAAAAAGGCTCTGCTGCAGGAACTAGATCTTACTTAAAATCAACACCAATGTGGTGTCACAAGTATTTAAAGCATACATGCGAAATATTCTCCTTGTTCCAGCTTCTCAAATGTGATGAAATTAAATTTCTTTAGTTTTTGGACTGTTGGTCAAACAGGTTAAAAGACGTCACTTTGGGCTCTGGGAAGTATTCTGACATTTTATCGACTAATCAATTAAACAATTAACTAGCCAGCTCACCTTTTTACCTTATGTTCTTAATACTCTGCCACTTATTATAAAAATTTGGGGGAAATCACAGTATGCGTATCAATTTTAAACTTTACTATTTGTAAATATAGTTTGATGGGAAAACATAAAATAGTTAAGGAGGGTTAAGATAATGAAACATTGCGTTAGTTCAGTTGCATCATTCATCACTGTCTCATCCATCAGCTGTTTGGCTACGAGCTAATTAACATCCAATCATATTCTCCTTAATCTTGATTACTGGCAGTTCAACTATTTATTTCAATTTTCCAAAACTAAAAAGTGATTGAAACTACCAAATCTAACTGCTATGTATACATTTCGGAAATGTGTCACTATATCAGATCTGATTAAAGCACAGCTGATTCCACATGTGATACAAATATAATTTGGTAGGAAAATGTTAAGTCCACCATGGAGCAGCACGTGTGTTTTAACACCATGCCAGGCGCTGTTCTGTCAGAGTAGTACATCAAAGTTTCCCAGTCGTAGACTTATACCTGAAAGAACAATGTGGTCCAGAAGACAGCAGGTGAATCCATTTACCCAATCGACTGCAAGTTTTCACCAGGAGGATACATTTTCAGAGCAAAAAAAATTGCCTTTTTCATCAGGATTTGAGTCATTAATTCAGCTGTATTATTTTTGAACATTGCTGTCTAGCAGAATAGGTTGGTTACCCTAAGAGACCCACCTCAGGTAAGGGTAGTAGGCAAGAATCTTTCTCAGTGCTTTGGAGGTTGTTTTTTTTTAACCAGAATTGACCTCAAAAACAAAAGTTAAGCAGCCTCTCATCGCAAACAATACGCGATAAAGTCCTCAAACTAAAACTAAAAGGACTTAAAGCATATTTTTACTTCTTTGGAAATTACTAAAAAAAAACTCTTTTAACCTGAAAAGGAAGCGACCAAATACCCTAAAACACAAGCTTTAAATAACCCCAGAGTGTCATGTATCAACCACAACTACCATTGCGGAACTACGTACCCAGAAGAGAAAGTTGAATACAAACACCATGTATTTGACACACTGCAGTGCCCCCATGTCTCCGAGATCAAGATTTAGACGTCTTTATGAAGAAAATCCAAACGCGAGTGTTCTCTGTTCAAGAGTTAAACTGTCTTCTTTCTTGGAGGAAGAAAAAGGACAGAGTGAAAAGAAGATTTTTTTTTTTTTGTGAACCACACCCTTGCATGGCTCACCTGGGTATACTTAGGAAGTCAGTGTGGGAGGGACTGAGTGGAGAGAGGAGGAGGAAGGAGGTGCGGGAGTGATATCTGTTCCAGTGGATTTCAAACAGAGGACTCTCGAGGTGTAAATCAGAGCAGGTGAAGTCAATTGACAAGCAGGTTAATTATTCTGAGTACCAAGGATATAAGGATATAGGCCTGAGAAGCAGTTAGCTGTGTGTATTTTCAATCATTAACAAGTCAATAAAAGAAATGTGGCAGAAAGCCATGGGATAAAGAAAAGAAGGGAAGGAGCTACTTTGAGGTTCAGGAAAAAGTGGAAAAAGCAAAGAGCAAAGTTGCCTGCAAGAGACAGGATTCTGTTATTTTAACCAGGATAAGACGTGGGCATTGTGGGCTTAGGAGTGGGTTGGCTCTGATTGGGCGGGAAACACCAGGATGGAAAATATGAGTGTGGAGAGGAAACAGTAAAACACGTCTTGATCCAGTGCAAGAACTACTCGCGACAAAGGAGGAGGCTTTTTAGATTTGGTGGTTGTTTTTGTCGTTCAACAGCAATTTACTGGTGAAATAAGTTATTGTTATAAGTTATAGTTATTACATTATTATAAAATCTTTAATTTTGACCATATGGCCTTAGCAATAAACAAGCCGTTCTTTAATGTCGCCGACTGTCGTTTAGTACCCTTCTTTTTTTTTAATTTATTAAAAAGTACTGGTTCAGGCACCGTTTAGGCACCGGCACCGTTTTAAAAGTATCGCTTTAGCACCGGTATCGGAAAACACCCAAACGATACCCAACCCTAGTCATATTTGCTGAAACTGACCCTATGTTTGAGTAGAACTACATGAAGCAGGTAATTTAAAAACAAATCCGGCTCCTCTGGCACCACCTACAGCCTGTAGTGCAATTAGCAAAAATCCACCGCTCCCTGTTTAGATGCACCAATCAGGGCCAGGGGGGGTGTCTAACTGCGTGTCAATCACTGCTCATGCACAAGCATTCATTCTCCCTTGTGGGGGGAGGGGCTTAGGAGACCGTTTTGGGCTTTAGCGGAAAGGGGGGAGGGACTGAGAAGTTGTTGATGTTCAATTTTTTTGGCTAAGTCCTGGATCTTCACAATCCTACCTACGGCTTAAGTAAAGTCCTCACAGCCCTATATGTTTGCTGTAATAAAGATGTAGAACAAACCAAACACAAGTAAATAAGACATTGTAAAGTTTGTTGTTTTAGTGAGGCAGTTTATCTCCCAAAAATGTAAAACTGTATCCAGCAGTCCAATCACAAACCATTCAGTTGAGTTCCTCATATTAACTGCTTCTTTTTCTTCTTCTTTGGATTTACGGCAGACTAGACGCTGCAGTGGCGTATTGCTGCCCTCTACTGTTTATTACCAACATTGTCTTTACTTATTCATATCTTATTATAAAGTCCAATACCACGTAGATAGTCCATCAACTTCTTTAACGTAGTCCAGTCATCCAAAATTAGAATGGATCGTATCTAAAAGGTTGTTTCTCCAGCTGCTCCTAGATCTCTAAAAAGCAGCCTGGTCGCACAGAATTCCGTGAAATTATCACGAATTGTTAACAGCATTACATGGTGGTGGCACGGAATGTGTGAAAAATCCGTGTAGCCACCACAGAAAACAATGCCAATGTAAAGTCAATGAGAAGATGACGTAGCATTAAGAGCGACTACGGTAGCGAGTACTATGTAAGGCCGAAATTCCGCGTAAGGAGGTTGGTTGGGGTGGTGGATGGGTCAAACAATAGGACTTTCACCCAGGATACCAGGGTTTGTGTCCCGCGTGTCAAGTTTCCTAAAGTCGCTTTCTTCTTTTCCCTACCGTTATTGCGTGTCACAGAACCGTAAGCCCACCCACGACCTTTTTTCTGACCGAACCGTCCCGTTCTTCCCGCGTGTCACAGAACCGTAAGCCCACCCATGACCTTATCCTTAACTTAAGGGGCCGTGTTTATTTAACGGAATTCTTCCGTGGGCCCATCACAGAATGTTTTGTGATTCCGTGAAACTGCCACAGATTTTGAGTTAAGGGGCCATGTTCAATTCACGGAATTCTGTGAGATCAGGTTGACCAAATGGGAAAAGGGTATTTTATAATCACTTTGAATGCACCACGAGGCTACCTGTTTCAAGTGAACGCGTCTGTGTTGTTTTTCCGACAACAGCAGCTGCAGAGCAGATTGTTACATCCCGGTGTTGGAATCCTCTACAGTGAAATACAGTCACACTTTACACTGTTTAACGTTAGCTGTCAGCATTTTAACCGTGTTTAATCCAGCTGCTAGCTAAACGTAGGCTAACGTTACCTGCTGTCGAGTGTAGTGTAAAGTCAGGCACCAAATTTTCGTTCTTATTCGGTCTCGTTACTACCATTTACTTCGGCACTGGTGCCCTTTTGGCACCGTGTTTCGTTACCCAACCCTAAATATGACAGAAAGTTAGTTTTATAAGACTTACCTACTGCATCTTTAAGGAGTGGAATGCAGCTTTTCAGGTATGGTGACGAACCAGCATAGAGTGAAGCATGCGTGAAACTTAAGAGAGGCATCAGGGATGCAAACTGGCTGAAGAAGGTTGATGCACTTTGTGCTATCACCAGTGTTGTAATGTAACAAAGTACAAATACTTAGTCACTGTACTTAAGTAGAATTTTCCCGTATCTGTGCTTTACTTAGTTATTCATATTTCTGGAAACTTTTACTTTTACTCTACTACATTTCCTAAATAAAATGTATAATTTTACTCCACTGCATTTCCCCAAAGTATCTTAGTTAAATGTGTTACACAAAAAGCAGGTTTTGACGAATCATTGCTCTTAGATTGCCAAGTTTGTTGCTAAGCGGCAAAAAAAACCCATAGGCCAAAAGTAAAGAAGAAGAGGAAGAAGCATAATGACTGATAGTGTCATGAAAGCACCTGGTGCAGGCTCTGCCGCCATGGTAACAGACGATGACCGACGACAGTGGTGATGAAGATAACGTCACACACCTTCGGCCATGAAGTTCATAATCAAAGTTTTTTTTTTTTTACTTTTACTTCTAATAATTAAGTACATTTAATATCAGAAAATTACTTTTGATACTTAAGTACAGAAAACATCAGATACTTTAAGACTTTTACTCAAGTAATATTCTACCAAAGTCATTTTCTGTGAAGATACTTGTACTTTTACTCAAGTATTGCTTTCAAGTACTTTATACAAGACTGGTTATTGCACTGTATGTTGTCACAGTTACACATTACAGTTTACACACATTTGTTTTGTTAGCTAGAGTAAGACTGCAACTTCTGATTATGATAATTTTACCATTATTCACCAACCAACCAACCAATTCACCAACATTTCAAAACTCAAAAGATAATCATTTACAATTATATAATATAGAGACAAGCAGCAAATCCTCACATTTTGAGTTAATAATGATAATTTTTACGTGATAAATGATAACAATAACAATCACTTGATTATTTAAATTTATTAAGTTTCTGGGAAGTCTGTGGAAAAAAAAACTGAGGGACTGGCAGAGAGAGAGAGAGAGAGAGAGAGAGAGACAGAGAGAGACAGAGAGAGAGGGCGAAGATAGAGGAGTTATTGATTTTTTTTAATGAATAATGAATAACAAATTACAAGTCAAGAGAACTTGGTTCAGTGAAAACAATATTCTGCCTCGTTTTGAATAATTTAAGACCAACGAGAAGCAGAAAATAATGTGGATGAAGAGAAATGGTACACAGGTAGTATATTAACACGCGTCCTGGGGCTGGGGTTCAGTGTTGTTTGCTGGGTTACTGTAACTCGAGCTGCTCTCCTCTCCCAGTGGATCCAGTGAAACCAACAACACTAGCTTTGTCTCCAAGCTGCTAAATCCTCCCCCCATCTCTCCCTCTCTTTCTTTGCTTACTCCATTCATTCTCCCTTCTCTGCCAAGAACTATTTCGTTTGACAAATATGCTACTGTTGCATGCTGCAACCTGTTAGATTGGTGTGCATCTCCAGACTGGATCTTTGTGTCACAAACGATTTACATATTAGGAGGTAAAGAGAAAAGTGAGAGGGCGTTGTTGTAGAGGGTAGAAGACACAAAAGGTAGTGAAATAAGAGGAGGGTGGTAAACTCGAGACAAAAGAGAAGGCTTTAGGAAAAAGGAGGGACTAGAAGGTGATAGAAGAAAAAGAATGGTGAAGAAGCATCGATTGCACAATAGTCTATATCGACGACGTTTCATTTGCGGGATTGCTCCGGTGCCCCCGGATGTCCCTCATTTTGGCCCGAATGTCCGTTACCTTTCTTTGTGTTGACGTTCTAACCTCCTGTGGATATATGTGGACTATGGTTACCTGCACCTCAGATCTCTGCAAGGTAAATCCAGACAGCTAGCTAGACTATCTGTCCAATCTGAGTTTTCTGTTACACGACTAAAACAACTTTTGAACGAGCACATGTTCCACCAAAACAAGTTCCTTCCTGATGCTATTTTGCAGAGGCACCGTGGCTCCGTACGGCGCATAGTGCCGCATGACGATTGTGATTAGTTTAAAGAAATGCAAATAAACCAGAGCACGTTTTTCTCCAATCCTGGAATGCTGTGTGGACTAGCCAGACCTTCCTCCGCTGCGCTGTGGAGGAAGGTCTGGCAATGCGAGACTAATTGGACAATTTCTTGGCCCTTTCATGACAGATTGGCCTCAATCACAGGCCCATGTCAGTATTTTTCTGAATTACTGCATGTCCAAAAAATGGTTCAGAAAAGCCCAACCATGTGCCCATGTAAAGCAAATGTTTCATCTAGCATAAATGGCAAAAATGACGTCAGTTCACACATGGCATAAGACTGCGTCTCCACGTGTCTTGAGTGACCACTTATTTTGGGATCTCACTTTCACTTTTGTGTTCGAAAAAGACCAAATTGTTTTTAATTGGCGGTAGGCAGCAATGCACTCCCCATAACTAGTCTGCCGGAAATTTAAAGAAGCAAAATAAAAATACAGACTGGATCTATTCCTTGGCATGTTCAAGGTAAACCAAATCGCCCAAAATGTTTGACACACGTTTAATATATCTCTATTGGCTTTTGGAAATTTTCAGAAGTCGTGGACAAAGCCAGCTTACGCGATTTGAGATCGCTACGCTTAAGCAGAGGACTTCCAACAGATTCTCACTCCCATCTCGTAAAATACAGACGCTTGGTCAGGTGCCTTTGTCGTTGTTATTGACGCTAAAAGTCTCCTTTAGCATCATATAACACACTTTATCTAAATGGCTTGGTCAGGACTATTGGCGTCCCTTTTGACGCAGTTATGTTAAGGAAAAGGTCGTGGGTGGGCTTACGTTTCCGTTACACACGAATAACGAGACGGTTGGGTTTAGGAAAGAAAGAAAGAAAGCGACTTTAGGAAATGTGACACGCGGGACACAAACCCTGGTCTCCTGCGTGAAAGTCCTGTGTTTGACCCATCCACCACCCCCACCAACCTCGCTATGCGGAATTTCGGCCTTACATAGTACTCTCAACAGTAACACTCTACCGTAGTCGCTCTTAGTGTTACGTCATCTTCAAACCCCGTGTAGCTGATGCTCTCCCCGTTACGTTATACAAACATGTTGAAGGGCGCTTTTTTCGTCGCTTCAGATGCTGACAGCCACTGTCCAAACATCCGTATTTTATGAGTTTGGAGTGAGAACGGGATGGGACTTCTGTTCAGTAGGCGGTCGTTCAGTGTGGACCAGGACACATTCACATACACACTGCTAAAAGAATGTGGCCATGTGCTGCCCAGACCACCTCTGAATGTGATCTAAACGATTGGATCTCAATGCGTCCTAAATGCATCTTGTGTGCATTCACACCTGTACTTAAAATTATCAGATCACCCAAAACACATGTTAACACCTGGTCTTAACAGGTCCAAAGTGTCAACTCTGCTCTGCTCAACAGGTCTCCAGTGAATAAATCCCACTTTATTTCCCATGATTCAACAATATAGAGTACTGATCTGATAGTTACAGCTACAGCACATGTTGTCAGTAACATTGGCTCATGCAGTTCAGTTTGGTCATACAGTAAGTGGTATTTCCTGGTGGGGAAAGTCCTCTATCTGAAAAGGTCAAAAATAGATGGCTGCACAGATTAGGCTACCAAAAAAGACCATCCCTGTTATCTGTTGAAAACAGTTAGAATGGCTTAAATCCAAAAACTGTAGAGATGTAAATTCCAACAAAATGTCCTGTCATACAAATTGCAATATTGAATTGTATTGTATAAAGTAAGCACAAAGCAGCATAAAATGGAAATACCTAAAAAGTACTTGAGTAAATTTACTAAGTTACATTTCACCACTAATATTCCACGGATCTTAAAGAGAATTATTAGAATAATATGCACATATCTATCATTTTGGGCTCTTACATTGTAAATAAATAAATCGGGCTAAGCTTTTTTTTAGTTAGTTTTCCAGACAGGAGCTTACTTCGTCACTATTATTTAAAATGTTGTGACTTACCCAGAAGACGAAATTAAAGATGAAGAGGGCGTACTTCACGCACAGCTCCCAGCTGCTTAGAGCCGTCATCCCTGCTGTGTTTTTACTGTGTTAGCTAGTATCAAAAAGTTAGCTATATAGCCTATATAGCCTATAATAGCCTATCTGGATATAACTCTCGCCGTTTGTCCGTTTTTAGGTGTTCAATTTATAGGTTCAGTTTGGATGTGTCGCGTTCGGCTCGGTTCGGCTCCGTTCGATAACTTCCGTCAACTGTCGGTCGGTTGGGGTTGGAGCAGGGTGGACAGAGCGCGCCTTCAACAGATGCAGCTCTGTGTCCTGTGTGCGCGCGCCTCCGATCTGTTGGGAGGAAATAGAGAAGATCAACTGATGAACACCATGCTGAACACCCACAGAAATAGAGAGAGGAAAAAAGAGATATTTCTCTCTTTCTTTTCTTTCTTGCTCCTCTTTGCTTCTGTTGTCCTTTTTTAGAGCTAAACACACTGATGGTGGGTAGGCTAATTGTGAAAGAAAAACAGGAATAAACTAAATTACATCCTATAAAGGCCTACTAAAATCCATTGATGTAATAGGTAACAGACCAAAAAGTAAAAAGTAGGATACAAAAGTATTTATTTGAGTAGTAGTAAGTAGTAGTAGTAGTAGTAGTAAAAAATAAGCTATATAGGCCTACCAAAAGTAAAAGGACTTATTATTCAGAATGGTCCATTTCAGAATAATGTAGCCTACATTAGGCTATATTATAATTAGTGGTGCATTTGTTGATGCTAGTAAAGTTGAAGCTAATTTTAATTACTTTACATAGTGTCAGGTAGCTTGTGAATTTACAAATGTTTAGCATGACAAAAATAAAAAAACTGACTAAAACAAATCAAGAAAACATGCATATAGAAAAACAATTATCTTACAGAAAAGCCAAAATGAGATACAGCTACAAAACACAACCCACCACTCATACAATTCCTCCAAGGATAATGGCTGTGAGTGCAAACAAATAACAAAGAAAAGAGCAAAAAGTGCAAAAAAGAATACAAGGAGGCAAGAACACAGGTTAGTTTAGGTTTAATATTGGATCAATGAAGAGTTTTAAAAAAAAAAAAGGTCCACATATAGCCTACTGTTTCAGAGGCTTCTTCAGCCTGACACCACATTCGTGAATGTGGCATTAAAAGCATGCTCACATTTTTAGAATTTGAACAACCTCATTACCAGCCTAAAGGTTAACACCAACCATAACCTGTGTGTGTGTGTGTGTGTGTGTGTGTGTGTGTGTGTGTGTGTGTGTGTGTGTGTGTGTGTGTGCATGTGTCTCTCTTTGGTGGAACTGTGACTGTTTGTCTTCTTCTGCAGAACAAAGACGACAGTGTGACCGGTCAGCCCACAATCTTTGTTTGCAGCTGCACAAAAACACACAGTGATGATGAGGACGAAGGAGTACTGTCCGACCCAGCTGACCAGAACCACAGTCGGGAGTAAAACAACTCATAAATCTGTTGCACTCGTCAAGTGAATCTTTAATTCATGAACAACTCTATCTGCTAAGCAAGGCCATGAGACAGCTGCTGTTTCCAAGGTCGAGAAATAACCCCTATGTTTATTTCTTTTTTGTGTTTTTTAAATTTCTCTTTTCATTATTTTATTTTTCCTCGGCTAATTCTACTAATTCCTCTGCTCAGTCTGCTACCTTCATTATCCTCTGCTAATCCTGTGTCTCACCCTGTTCAAAAAGCTATTTTAGAGGCATTTAAAAAGAATCTCAACAGGATGGCTTTTTATGTGTGACAGATTTTTGGGGTTTTGATAGGTGATTTTTAATAAATGGAAAACAACTGCAGCTTCATCCTACAAACCCAGATTATTTGGGCCTAGTCTGTTGTGTCTACAGTGTCTCAGTCTTCTTACCGAGCTGGATAAAAGACTGAGTGTGTTCCTCCTGGGCGGCCATCTGCCTCCACCATTTGGGGGAGAGGGAGGGAGGGAGTATCTCTCTCTCTCCCTCTCTCTCTCCCTCTCTCTCTCTCTCTCTCCCTCTCTCTCTCTCTCTCTCTCTCTCTCTCCCTCTCTCTCTCTCTCTCTCCCTCTCTCTCTCTCTCTCTCTCTCTCTCTCTCTCTGTGGGTGGAGGAAGATGAGGCAGAGAAGGATGACAGCACAACATTTCTTTGTATTTTTCTAGGTTTACAGCAACCATAAAGGCCTCAAAGTAACTCAATAACTTATTCATTTAATTATTCAGCAGTAACAAGTAATAATAAGTAGTGCCTTAATTATTTTAATAACATACAGAACTAAACCATGACAGTGGTATGGCTACGTCTAATATATGAGAGAACCTCCTGAAGTTAATATAAGTTATTATAAATCGACTTACATCTGAGGATTAAGTAGGCTATTAAAGTAATTTTGAAGATATTGCCCCCGGAATAATAACACTTATCTTACTTTTCACTGGTGATGGTGAATGAATTCACATGAAGTTTTGGGGCTTCAGACAGTGACACCTGGTGGCTCAAGACTGGACTGTAGTCAAATCACTACAACACCATTATTATTATTACACCTCTCTGATTTGAATGGTTTTAGTCTCGTGTACAAGTTCAACAAGCCTTTGTGTTATCATTCAATCTGTAATACTTTTGTTCAGAAGTGCTGCATTAGATGTAGATGTTGTGCAATAGTATGTTACTAACAAATAATGCATTATCCTAAGCTACATATGAGCTGTTTTTGCTGAAACATTAATGTTGTAGGCTACCTTTAGCCTAGTTTAGAGTCCACTTTGGGCTTATATGTTCATGGTCGATATTTATGTAAGATTTCATATGAATCGCAAATTGATTATGGGAAATTAGTTTATTAAATTATTAAATGTTCTCATGATTAGGTCTTTCTAGTGTACAGTATAACTCCAGGTTTTAGCATCCCGGGTGGCTGATTCCAGTATATTTTAGACATAGCCTACTATGTTTGATTACTTTCAGGAATCTCAGGTAATTTAATGTTTACCCACCATTTTTTGTACTTGGCAGTTTGGATGGACTGAGTTTTAAAATGGTCAGTATTGCACCGAACGCCTACTTTTTTCTCTGAATTTCTGCTTGTAAAACTAAATGTGTACATTAACCACCTTTCAAATTCATTCACATAACAAGGTCAATTCACATTCATTTCCATGCAATGTTAATATAAATCCAGCAAGAAATGCAACTTGCAACTTGCAAAATTCAATTTTATTTACCTATTTATCTATTTCATACCTGGCATGTAGACCTTCAAATAGATAAACAAAAAACAAAACATTTTTATATCCATGTATTCTGGTGTAAAGTGGCTCTAAAAGAAGTGCTCAGAATTGTTTTTAAAGTATTTATATTTATTTATCTCCTAGCCAATCAGCATCGTCCCTGCTCACTGCACGGACCAATCAGAGAGCCGTGTGTGCTGATGAAGCGAGACAGCGGCAGTTTACCTGCTCACTGTACGTTAACGGGACAGAACGAGCACCAGCACCTGTCCGGTTAGTTTCTATCTACGTAAAGTTTTAACCTAACGGATGGAAAGCGACACCGGATCACCTGCCCGGCGCCAAAGTGGAGGTTAGCGTCACTAACTTGTCTTTAACTGCTCCGCCGGTACCGTCATGGCTCAGACCGGCTCCGGTGCCCTCCTCTCCCGCAGAAACATTAAACTGGACTCCTTCCTGAAGCGGAACACGGAGCGGATGGTGTACGAGCGGATCCGAGCCTATGAACCGTGCGTGGTGAAATCGGCGACGATCAATAAGGTGTATATGCATGTGGTGCTGAGCGACGAGCGCGTGTACCTAACCGAGTACCCACCGCGCACGCTTACTGAAGCCTTTTGCTTCAGAGACGTGCAGGACATCGAGCTGGTGAGTTTACTAAATCACATTCTACTTTTGCAGGTAAAGCTGCTTCAACACTGTGACTACAGCTGAAAGAAATCAATTAATCGATTAGTGGGTTGACAGAAAAATATTCACCTGGACTGTGACTAAGATGAATTTCATTCTTGGTTAATCTTAATTGAAAAATTAATAATTTAATCTATAAAATGTCAAAAAACTGTATACAAATGTCTACTATAATTACCAGATCTCAATGGGACATTTTCAAATGCAAGTACATATCACATCTAATTTATTTATTTATTTATTTATTTATTTAACTATTTACGAATATGTATACATCCTATACATCCCTATATTTTGTTAATGCCAAAAAATGAAGGGAAATCTAAAACAGGGGTTTTCAAACTTTTTGTGTGTGTGGACCACTATTTGTAATCAAGAATTTCCACGGACCACCTCATAATACACATAATAAAATATGCCTACACACATTCAAACCTGAATTAATCCGCACCTCTTAATAGGCCTACCAGCACTAAAACTATAACTGGTCATCACATCAGTACAACAGGCTTGTTAAAAGAAAGTTTACTGCACACAATGGCTGCCACGTATTTAATTTATTTATTTACTCAAGCGCCCGAGGGAATAATCAGGTTCACTTGAACAACAGGCTTCAATCTTCAATCTCTTCATTATTGGTAACCTCTCTTTTCTCTTCAGAGAACCTGTTGCCATCCACCGATCCATGTTGTGGTTCTAACGGCACAGGACTTGAACGTCACGGCCGAGCGCCACTAGCCTATTTTAGTAATCACACAATAACTTGACAATTTAATTTAAATTAAAATTTGATATCAATATACATATTCTTAATTTTTATGGGAATTTCCTGGTAAAATGAAGGTTAAAAACTATTATTTTATATTTTATTTAGCTTTTCCACTGACCACCTGCAGTACCCTCACGGACCACTAGTTTGGGAATGACTGATCTAAAACACAATAAATAACGTGACTGACTTTTTTTTGACTTTTAATGACTTTTTTTTGATTAAGGTCATGAGACGCTGTACATTCTTACCAAGGGGGTAAGCTTCTCCTCGGACCGCGAACCTCCTATGGCGCCATTTTCATGCTAATAAGCCATCACCTCCCATTAGCATTCCATTGACTGCCATTCATTTTGGCGCCACTTTGACAGCGAATAACTTTACATCTGAAGCGTTTAAATACTCTATTTGGCCATTGTTTATTTCTAAAGAAACACGACAATGTATAAAAGGCTCCATTACCTTGTACCTCACGTTATGGCTAGTAGATGTTTTTGTAAAAATAGGCTAATGATTTTCGACTTACATTAGCTGTTTAAGTTTAATTACTAATGTTAACTAGCATTTTAGTTAGCAATAATTAGCCTGTGCCTATGTTATCTCCTTACATATACCTACGCTCTCCGTCTCTGCAATATTCGGAATGATTGAGATTTCTCTTGGCACAGCTACCAGAAGACTTCCAACTTTCAGACAGGTTGCTCACGTCACATTTACGTTGTCTCTCTCAGTTGGAGGCTGCGCAGTAACGCTCAGCGCTCACCGGAAAAGTGCTTCTAAAGGCCTTCACTGGTCTCCGTCCAGAGCAACGGGATCTGTTGGTCCATTCTATATACAGTCTATGATTCTTACAGATCTTTAGCTCTGTTTCATCCATTTCATCTCTTCAAGGTCAATGACCTCCCAGATTTCCTCCGTGGGAAGGACCGGGAACTCTGCCAGCACATTCGAATCACCTACATCACTGACAAGCCTGCAGCGAGGGGCCGTGATTGGCTGAGAAGAGACAGGAGGGTGGGACTTCCTCCTCGCAGACCAAGCCTTTGCCCAACAATAACACACACCTTAGAAGGTAAAAAGGTTGTTTTAAAATGTCAAATTACTAAAAGAATTTACAACTAAATTGTCCAACACACATTAACAAATAACGTACAGTCTGTAAGAATAAGGACAGTGACACATTTATTGTTGTTTTAGCTTTGTACATCATTACATTGGGTTTGCAAATTGGGCTAATAATGACAAGGTTGGGCAAATAATGACAAGGTTGGGCTAAGATCCCCGTATGGGCCGAAGTTTACCAGCGTGGCAGTGGCTTAGGACATAAAACAGGTTGTACACTAATCACACATATTCATACATAAAAAGGTTTGGTTATTAGAGACTGGCCGAATATTCTCTTCCCCTGACCTGTGACCTATGAATGACCTAAAGTAGACTACGCTTTCCCTTTGTCTCATCTTACCACAACATGGTGTTTCTGGAAATTCCACCACAATCACAGGGTTGGTGCTTCCTCCTGCCATATTTTAAAGTGTCTTTGAGCAAGATGCACGCTGAACCCCCAAAATTGCTCCAGATGGTTCAGCCAGTGCCTTGCAAGGCTGTATTTCTGCCTTTGGTGTGTGTGTGTGTGTGTGTGTGTGTGTGTGTGTGTGTGTGTGTGTGTGTGTGTGAGAATGGAGATAACATTAACAGTGAAATAATGTATAAATGTGTTATAAGTTAGTTTCTTTAAAGTCTAGGATGCAATCTCAAGTGTGCATGTCTTGAAGTGTATGTTTTAATTCATTTATTTTTTGTTCATATTTTGTTAATGATTGTGGCTGTTAAAATTGTCTTTCATGTAGGGCTGCACAATTAATCGAATTTTAATCACGATCACGATTTTGGCTTCCCACGATCAAATTCACGTGATCGAGCGATATTTAAAATGCTTCATTCCGTTCATAGAACGCTCTGTATCAAAGTTTTTTTTTTTCCAAAGCTCCGTAAACCACTCTCTGATCACGTGCCTCCATGAGCCAATCAGAGTGGTTCCCTGCACCACGCAGCGTAGTTTAGATGTAGACAGTCACAGAGGACAGAGTAACGTGAGGAAAATTCCACAACAGATAGCAGTCAGTCATAAGTCGTCCCGAGGTTTACCAGTAAACGCAATATTTAGTCCCGTCTGTGGTGTTTTTCAGACCACAGCAGTGACCAGTGCTAGTTTGTGTCTTTTAGCTCATAGCTTTAGCGGCAGACTGTTGTACGTCCCGCTGTTTTAATCCTCTACAGTGAAATACAGTCACACTACACCGTTTAGCTGTCAGTATTTTAACCGTATTGAATCCAGTTACTACTGTAGCTAACAGTAGGCTAATGTTACCTGCTGTGTAACGTGTTATTAGTGTTAACTACCGTGACGTGCAGCGATGTTTCTGTTGCCTCTAACGTCTGTTTTGGAACATCAGAGCGCAACGCAGACATTTAAGTGGCACCGTAATGAGGCACCGTAATCCGCGCTGCTATTTTGTCCGGTAGATACCGGGCACCGGTGCCCTATTGGCACCGGATTTTAACATGCGCTGTTAACGTGAACAGAAAATTGCGTTGCCTGTGTCTTTTCACGGCAAACGCGTATGTGTGGAAAGCGGTTGCGCAACAACTTAAATGGCATACTCCTTCATAGTATCCTTCAACAAAGGAGGAACGTAGCACAATGTGGATGTGAAAGCAGTTATAATTAGCCTATGTGACAAAATTTGTTTTGGTTAAAATCAACAAATAATCGTGATAATTAATCGTGATCAATATATATTGATCAAAATAATCGTGATTATCATTTTGGCCATAATCGTGCAGCCCTACTTTCATGTATTCATTTACCTGCTTCCAACCATCACAACTCTAGTTTTGGTTGAAATAAACGCATAGTTTACCAATATACACGTGAAAATATGTTGGATCTATACACGCTAAAAGTATTGTTTTTTTAAATGGAGTCTGATGGGTTTAGCGCTAGCAACCTCAGAGCTGTTTCTGGTTAAACAGAAAGGTCTTAAAGAGGTTTTAAAAATGCTTATCTCTGTAGAGATCCTTTCCATAATGTTGTCAGACACTATGAATAATAATCTGAGCCTTTCAGTGGCAAAAACAGCACTTTTAGTGGACCAAACTGACGCTGAACATTTGCCCCATAGGGTTACATTGCAGCTCGGTCTGTGGCTGCCGGTTACAGCGTTCACGCTTAATACTGGACCAATTTCAAAGATGGTTGTTCCTATCAGTCACCTACACACAAAAACATAGAAAAATAGGGTACAGGTTGAAACAAAAAGTAGTTACCCTTTAACTTAGTTGAACTAACAGTTGAATGGTAAGTGCTAAAAGCAGGTGAACTGTCAGTTGATTAGTGAGAGGTGAAAGCAGCTGAAATGTCAGTTATCTAATTAATAAAAGCAGTTCTTTTCTTCTTTAGCTTTTTTTATAGTGTCAAATCATAGCAGACATTCTATCAGGACACTTTACAGATAGAGTAGGTCTAGACCAGCACTGAAAGCAGTTGAAGCATCAGTTAAAGTGTCAAAAATGAAAGCATTTTAAATTTCATTTGGTGTTAAAGCACTGGAGATAGTTGATCTGCTCGGGGCTTCTCAGGTGCTGCAAGCATATCACTCCGCCCAAGTAGCAGAAGCAGCAGTGCTTCACCTTTCTGAGAATATAGTTCCCAATTTATATACGGTTAGAAGATGGCTGTGTCTCATGTGACCTTGTTATTTGTACACGCTGTGACTATACAAATCACAACATGTAAATAGGAACATGTTGGCGTTATGTTGTCACTTATTCGGAGCAGTAGGCTAGTTGGAACCGATTACCTTCAGGATCCGTGCTAGGCTAAGCTACCGGTGGAACCGTCAGACAGAGTTACAACACGCACAGAGACGAGAATGGTATGTATCGACTTATCTAACTCTGGGGGTTACGGTGAATAAGCTAAAGTCCCAATAAGTCGGCGTGTTCCTTTAAACGTGCTTGTAAAAGTCACCTTCTCTCCCAGTAATCTTCCATGTCAGAGGCTCAGTCATGTTTAAAGGTGGATAATTGGCTTCTTAGAACATGAAACATGAGGTGGTCAGATGTAATGTGATAAAGTAGATGAACAGCCTATGTGTTTTGCCTAATTATTTTATGTATGTCTTATTAGATCATGTGTATATTTATACATTATATATATATTTTTTTCCCCTTTTGGCCATTTTGGTGTATTTTCTTTTTCTGCACTCTTGCCTAAACTCTAGGTTGTTGTCCATTATCCCATCCTCTGTTTTCTGATTTGTACTTGTCTGGAGACTTTTAAATAAAAATAAAATAAAAATTGATTATTAACTTATCCGAATTGATAATCGAATCGTTCTAGAGAGAATCGCGATGCATCTAAGAATCGATTATTTTTCCCACCTCTAGTAAGCAGTCACAGTGGTTAAAATATGAGTTACTTCTAATCTGGATATTTTTTTATATGAAAATCTGTGACAAACAACAGCAGTGAAGCTCATGTGTTCTTTTTTCTTGATTTATTTACCTTGATACCTTTTAAGTGTAACTCTAACTCTCCTGTGTCTTTTATTTCCCCGACAGGATATCCTGTACACAGGTGAGCATTACACACACACACACACACACACACACACACACACACACTCTCTCTGGTTTGTTAGATGATACCCATGTAGGGAACCAGAGACTGGTTGCTTTTACTTTTCAACCGAGTATCCAACACTCGCCTCCTGCTGACTTTAAAGGTGGTTGGAAAATAAATTATCAATCCAATGACTAAATTCTTGCTTGCCTGCACTCTACTTTGAACCAAATGATATATTAGAGTTTCTTTCCATCATTCACTATTTTTAGTCACAATAATTATTCAATCATTTGACGCTTTAGACTTTCAGCTGCCCTGCCCTGCAACTTTATGTGTCTAATTTATTATTTTTACCCCTCCTGTGCTGTACAGATTAGGGATCGACCGATACTGGTTTTTCAGGGCCGATACGGATTATTAGTAGTTAATGAAACCGATAAACCGATATTTGGAACCAATATGCATTTACAGTGAAAATGAAAATCTTGAAATTAAAATTAAGATTTTGGAATGTTACACACTACAACACAAAGCTGTTTAGATGCTTTAAGCAATTATTTGATAAATTTGAAACTTTCAACATAAAACCCAGTAACAGATAGTCAGTGTTGTGGGCGGGACATTAAGTCAGACTCAGTGGTGAGTGAAACCGAAGCAGAGGGACAGACACAGAGCTGTAGCCGAGCCAAAGTAGCGCACTTTTTAATTAATTAACTTTATCGGTTATCAGTTAAACTTAAAACGCTGATACAGATCATTTGCAGACTGCCAAAAAACCTAGTACAGATTCTGTCTGGGAGTCACGGAGACAGACAAACTCTTTAAGCTATAAAACCTTTACAGCTATTTTTGTCTGCAGGGCTACAAGAGAGAAGGAGGGTTAAAGTTTAGGGGCTGAAGTGTGTGTGTGTGTGTGTGTGTGTGTGTGTGTGTGTGTGTGTGTGTGTGTCTAGTGTCCTCATTGAAATGCCAAAACATGTCACAGAAAGTTAAATCTCTTTTGGTTGCGTTAATTGAAGGCTGCCTCACTCTGCCTGACTCTGTAATGATCTTTTTCAGTGTCTCAGGTAACTCATGACTTATTTAATAAAGAGAGACATGTTTCACCTCAGTTCCCCTGCTACTCATTGTCGTTGTTCACTGAGGAATTAAAAAGAAGTACCACGATCGACAACCAGAATTGTATTTATGTCTTTGACTGAGATCCAAAATGTATTTATTTGTTTCCAGAAATAATGATCATTATCGACTAATAGAAAACAGCCAGAAATGCATATCAAAAGTTCCCAGAGCCCTCGTCTTCAAATTGATTGTTTTGTCAAACCACAGATATTTACTATTAATATTTACTATCTTACGTGGCAAAGAAAACTGGAAATCTTCATATTTAAGAAGCTGAACCTGCAAATGCATGACATTTACCTTCATCAGACTTTTTAATTAATTGTTCTTTACGTCCAGTTTTTTTATTTGGTAGTGTCTTTAATTCCTCTGTGTGTTTGCGCGTCAGTCAGAAAACAGTTTGTGGACTGTGAAGAGACTAGGGCTGTGTATTGGCAAGAATCTGGCGATACGATACGTATCACGATACATGGGCCACGATTCAATATATTGCAATATATTTCGAAACTGTGCGTAAGGCGATATATTGGGATTTTTTTTAAGGTATAATTTTAGAAAAACTAATATTTAAAAAAAGACATGATGTGCATAAAAGTCAAAGAAGTTTACTTTAGGTAAACAATTCAGTACACAGAAAATTAAACTGCCAGTTTGAGATTGTGGTTCCCAGGTTCTTAGTGAGCAAATTTTTATATGTTAAAGTAGGCCAAAGTTCAGCCATAGCTACATTGTTAGCTTCTAGCAAAAAGTCAGGCACTGCTAGGCACTGTTAGGCAAGGACACTGGTGGTGCATCTCAGCATAGCCATCTAGCGGTAGGGGGTTTAAACACAACATAAACGTGAACCACTGTCTTACATTAATATTTTTGCACGTAAACTAAAAAAAAAAATCGATATTGCGTTTTTGAAAATCAGTATAGTATTGCTAAATAAAATATCGCAATACTCAAGTGTATCAATTTTTTTCTTACACCCTTAGAAGAGATGAGAGGATGGAGATCAGATTTACTGTAATTGAACACCGACGTGTTGTTTCCTGGCTACAACAAATGCCACACTGCTGTAAAGATGTGATGTAAACTCCGGAAAATGTAAACGCTGTCTTAGGCTTATCTGGCTTTCTGCTTGAGTGTAGTTCACCTCTGGGATGTCATTAAACACACACACACACATGCACATACACACACACACACACACACACACACACATACACACATTCAATAAAGTAATGATCGATCTTTGGGGACATGAAAGCAGTTTACAGCCATTGAATAATTATGTTCAAATTACTGAGCAGCTGCTTCACTGTCAGCAAAATGAGAACCCACACTTGGCTGTAATGCGCTCATTCTTTCTTTGAAGTTTATTTCGAACATGTAAAAGAAAACATAAAAATCAGCTCATTCAGAAAATAATAATATAGATTACATAGATACCTCATAAGAACACTTGATTTTTGCTGTGTGTTGTTGTTGACATGTCCGAAAAGGAGTGGGAAGAAGTATACACTTATTTAATCCCAACCCTTCTCCATAAAACATTTTTAATTATTTAACAAACTTTCTTTGTAATATTCTTTTCTTTTCTTTTTTTTAACTCTTCCAATATTTAACTTTAAATACTCATCATCAGCATCATGCTCAATACACATCAGTAAAAAAAAAAAAAACTTGGATGGATTCAAAATAGAGAGACAATTTTACTAAGGTTTGATAGAATAATGGAAAGTTTAAAGGTGCTGTAAGTAGGATTGTGAAGATCCAGGACTTAGCAAAAACATTTGAACATCAACAACTTCTCAGTCCCTCCCCCCCTTTCTGCTAAAGGCCAAAACGGTCTCCTAAGCCCCTCCCCCCACAAGGGAGAATGAATGTGCGTGCATGAGCAGTGATTGACACGTAGTTAGACACCCCCCCCTGGCCCTGATTGGTGCATCTGAACAGGGAGCGGTGGATTTTTGCAAATCTCACTACAGGCTGTAGGTGGTGCCAGAGGAGCCGGATATTTTTAATGACCTGCTTCATGTAGTTCTACTGGAACATAGGGTCAGTTTCAGCAAATATGACAGAAAGTTAGTTTTATAAGGCTTACCTACTGCATCTTTAATATCTGTAACATAGCAAGTAATATCATTATCGCATATTTTCCTCATATCATGCAGCCCTAATCTCATCCATCTCTTTCCTTTTTTCCCTCCCTGTTTATCAGCAGCCCCAGTGAAATGGGGACAGAGGAGGTTCACATGTTACCACCCACACGTTCTGCCTCCTGTCCAAACCCAGAGACTCTGGGCCTCCTGAGGGTCCCACACCCTCCCACCCAGTCTGTCTCCCCTGCACCCTCCCTCTACTCACCCAACGGCTCCCCCACATCTCCTCCATCACCATCGAATCACAGACTGAACATCCCTGACACTGGCCAGGTACAGACTGCGTTAAGCCCCTTTTTCTACTTTTGGTTAAAATCATTTAGGGATACAAAATGGCGCAGAAGATGACACCCCATTGTGTGTTGATAATGTGATGTTCCAGCTCCAGAGAAGGATCGGTTCAGTTCTGTCTCGCCTGTTAAGAAGAGACTGTGTGAACAGCGGAGAGGAGAGGGAGGCTGAGCTGCATCTTTACGCAATATCACACACGTCCAGACTTTACCTCCATATACAGAGCTCATGGAACAGCTTCATTATTGTGAGTGATGATGGAGACAAGAATAAGTCTGGTGTAATTCTGTATTTTTCCTATTTCCAACAATTCCCATGAAAAAACCAAAACCAACAATGTGTTAGTCCGTCTCTCAGTACTTTCCCACTTCCCGACCTTTTTCTTAGCTCTCAGTCTATTGGTTCCTACCATAGACGTGAATCTTTAAAAACAGCTTACTGTTTCATTCTTTTAGAAAGGCTCAGTGATTTCCTTAAACAACTGGTCACTGTAGTTTTAAGCAAACATTACTCAAACAGCATTTGTTGGGGACTATTTTCAGCTGCGGATAAATCCACATTTGGTGCTCTAGTGAGTATTTGTGGCAACAGGATGGTGTATGTGGGATTGAGTCAAAAATGTGTGTGTGTGTGTGTGTGTGTGTGTGTGTGTGTGTGTGTGTTGTTTAACTACATTTGTGGGGTCCAAAAATCGGGAGTCCATTATACTTGTGGGGTCCCGACAGCTTTGTGGGGCCAAAATGCTGGACCCCACAAATTTAAAGGGCTGTTTGAGGGTTAAGACTTGGTTTTAGGATTAGGGTTAGAATTAGGTTATGGTTAGGGTTAGGGTAAGGGTTAAGGTTAGGCATTTAGTTGTGATGGTTAAGGTTAGGGTAAGGGGCTAGGGAATGCATTATGTCAATGACGGGTCCCCACAAACCTGTGTGTGTGTGTGTGTGTGTGTGTGTGTGTGTGTGTGTGTGTGTGTGTGTGAGTAGGCATACATGGTTTACGAAACCAATTTTCAGGTTTACTCACCAGCATTACAAGACCAATCGGGTTAAGGAACCAATTTTGATGGTCTCGTAAACATAAAACTTTATAATGTTATAATTATTGAATATTAATTGTATAAGTCATTATGAATATATGTGTGATTACATAGGTCCTAGTGTTATCAGTTAATATAGTTGTTCTACTTTTATGGCCCACCCCCTGCCTTTCTGACGTTCACACATATTGGTCTCACAAGGCAGGATGGGTTTGTAAGACCAAGACGTGTGTGTCCAACAGCGACACCACAGGCTGCAAGAGGCATTGCAAGTTATACACATTTCCGCGAAAATATACACAATGACGCGCCAATTTTACACACAAGGCGGGAACTTCGGCGGGCTTGCAGTGTGGACCAGCCGGGACCAGCGAGTGGGATGAACTTCGAAAAGTAAGACTTTCATATTTTATACATATATGACTGTTCATATGTTCATATATGACTATTATTTTTCTTATTGCTGCTCTTATATTCTATCTTATCTCTTATCTCTTATCTTATTGCCAGCATTTAATGTTCATGCTGGTTGTTAGCCAACAGATTAAACTACACACTGTACAAATGCTTATTTAGTTTTTTTATTTCATAAAATGTGTGTAAGCTTTCACTGGATCCTCTGTCAGCTAGCTAAACAGCGGTAGCTTCTGAAAGAGTAAAATCCATTTTGGTTAGTGATGAAGAGACTGACGGTGTTATAGCAATATCAGGGATTGTCCTGCTTAGAAATATCTTTGCAGCTTATGTCTGTGTCTCCGTGTGAACGCGGATTTTTTTTTACCGTCAAAGGAAAATAATAAGCGTTAACATGATTGAGACAGAAATAGCGCTTCAAATCCTGTCTGTGTTTTTAAGCCGTTTAACAAGATGATCTTGAACGCAACGTTTGACTTCCAGTAGTTCCCTCTCCTGGCCTGAACACACTCCGCTGTGAAGCTAGGTTTGTGGGAGGGGGGCAATTTGTTTTTGTTTTTTTAAACAAACGCAGTGTCCATTTTGTGTCATGTAAGAACGTGTCTCCCGTTGTTTGCATCACGTCTGTTACAGCCGGACCGAAGCTCGTGTGTAAACGGCTTTAGCACTGCAGCTAGCTGGTAAGCTAATTTTGTCATCACAGTTACTCTCAGTCAGGTTTTCAACCATCATTCGGCGAAGCAATTAGCTAGCTTTTTGTTGCGGTTTGGCTGCTGACTTTCGGACGCTTTGTTGTAGATGGCTTTGCTCGGTAGCGGTTGCTGCAGAGTCTCCGCTTTCATTTGAGGGGTAGGTTGTGTTTGCATAAAATATTGTTGCTCAAATTATCGTTTATGAGCTGCTTCATGTAGCTAGTCAATTTAAACACCTTCAGACTGTAGGCTATATAGTTTATTTAAAAATCTCTTTCACAGCAGAAACACAGCAGCAATAACTCTGAATGGAGCTTTTTATTTTCCAAAACTCCCGAAAAGCCGAATTAAAATATCACCGAAGCACGTCAAGCTTGAGCTACCACCTACGAGCTAAGCATAGTAGTTCAGTTAACGTGATGCTAACGCTAGCATGCTACGTGCCGACCTGTGGATGAAACCAAATCCAAAGAAATGACTACAGCTAATGCTAAACGGGTGGCAACTAACTGCAGACCTGTCAGCATCGTAGAGGACTCTGGTCTTAAAGACGTACTACGGTTGACCTGTCTCGTTGCCGTGGAGGGGGACAGTAGTTTTCACAGATACACAGTCTGCAAGACACGGAGAAAGCAGCCACACTGAACAGCTGCAAAGTGCTGCAAACGCTGTCTCATTAACTGGTGATCACTGGACGTCAGTGAGGAATCAACATTATTTAGGAGTTACTAAACACTATATTGACTCTGGTAAGGATAAGGATTTTTTGTTTTTTAGTTAGGTACTTGGAGGAATTGTGCAATAATGACAGATTCACACATTTTTCTTTTGTTTACAGTAAATAAATAATTACAAATCTTAAAATCAAGTTCATAAAGTAACTTTCTTTGCATTCATTTGATTCCCAGTCAAGATACACTGGTAATAATTGCTTTCGATTGTTAATATGGACTTAAAAACTGTTCTGAAATAACAAACTTCAGCATCGTCTAGCTTAAGCTGTGTCGGTGCCTAGCATAATTACCTTTTTAGGCCACAGCTAAAATGAGTTCTAATAATGCTGTATATTTGTAAGGACTGACTTGACATGATATTTTGCAGTGAGGCGAGGCAGACTAGACCCCATTTGTGATGCACAACATCACATAAGACTGAAGAAGGAGAAAGCGTTGTGTGTCTGGAGATACATCGGCCCCATCAAAGGTAAGTTTTTGCTTTAAAGCCTATGTTGCAGGGTTTATTTTCTAATGAATTTGCGCAATTTGCTTGTTGGTAATAAACATTTAAACTGTTACCCAACAACATAAAATACAATAGATATCACAAAACGGAATAAAATACGAAAAGGTAGTACTATTTTACAGCGGTTTGCAATGATTCTCTTTTCCCCCACAATGCATTGCATTACGTCATGTTGGGGAGACGACACAAAAGCCCCGTCTCTGTTCACTGTCTATGGGCTCGGTCTGTGCCACTGGTCTCTGTTCACTGTCTATGGGCTCGGTCTGTGCCACTGGTCTCTGTTCACTGTCTATGGTCTCGGTCTGTGCCACTGGTCTCTGTTCACTGTCTATGGTCTCGGTCTGTGCCACTGGTCTCTGAGAATTATCGAGCTAATTTTTTTTATCGTAGGAGCGAAGCTTAACATGTCATTCAATAAAATGATGGTACAAAAGGAGCACTAACGCCACAGGTCTTATGTTGACAACGTGGACGCAGATATAGGAAACTCCGATGGCAGTTGTAATATTTACCTAGCCATCTAGGCTAACGCTGTTGCGCTAAGTTGATGCTTGCCATCCACGTAATGAATAAACACTAGGCAAATATATTGCATAAAAAAAACGATAATACCAAAAATTACAAAAACTGGCCTTTAACACTATTTGGAGACATTTTTAACAATGATATACATATGTTGAGTGCTTTATGTACCCATTAATCAACAGTGATGGTTAACCTGCCACATGGGCTTTAAACCCTGTGTGTACTTGCGTACTGTAAGTGCTTGATTTGAGATTCGGTGATGTCTGATGTCTTGTGTCTCAAAGCCCCCAAATCACAATAAGATGTAATGTTATTAATTTCCTTTTTTTCAGTTTTTGGTTAGTTTTAGGTCAGTTTTAGTAGTTTTTGGTCAATTGTGGTCATGTTTTGCACACAGCAGCCGTGTCTCCCACAGTCTTGCTCAAAGAGGTTTGTCAGTACACTGTGTCAGTGTAGATTCAAACACAGGAAGTGCTTTAAAATGACCTGAAACAATGCTAAATACTAGGGATGTCCCGATCAGGTTTTTTTTGCCCTCGAGTCAAAGTCCGAGTCATTTGATTTTGAGTATCTACCGATACCGAGTCCCGATCCGATACTTCTATAATAATTCAACTTCATAATACCTCCAGACCGCAGACATACTCGCGCTTTCCGCTTCAAGCTGCTTCCGTGTTCTACTTTGCCGGCATTTAACCAATAGCGTCTCTGCAACAAAGTGATGTCATGCCGCACGCGTTGCTGTTTCTGTGTGGAGTCAAAAGGGTCTAACTCTGGCCACCGCATAACTATAGATGTGTTAAAAAATAATGAGACTATATATACATATATATCCCAGTCCTTATCGGGAGGTAACTTCCGATTCCGATCGGGTCTGAAACCACGTGATCGGGCCCGATTTCCGATCACGTGATCGGATCTGGACATCCCTACTAAATACTGCTTCTGTATATGACTAAGATTCAGTATAGTGGTGTGTTCTTTGTGTTTGCATGATCATGGTGTTTGAGACCAGTGTTTGGCATATGAGGACAACAGTGAGACAGTGTGAACTAATACTTTAGTACAAAGACTTGTGTGTGTTTGTGTGTGGCCCAGTAATGGTTTATAAGGACAGAGTGAAGCATACAAGGTCATACAGTAAAATACAGTATGTCACATCACCGTTTTGCATGGTTTTAAATATTGGCTTATGACAAAGCAGTTTTAGGATCACATTTCACAATGTTTTCATCTAGTTATGCCTTTTTTCATCAAGGAAAAACAGTAAATATTGTTAATGTGTACAGTAATGTTGAGGTGATATTTGAGTGAGTTGGCAGATCTTATGAATTTCACCTTCTTTCCTCATGATTATAATATGTTATCATAATTTCAATTTTTCATCATATAATTTCACTTTTTTTATTACGCTCGTTTTCATTAACTGTTATTTATTTATTTATTTATTTATAGGAAGAGGTGTGTTGGCATTGGAGCCAATTCGTAAAGGCTCCCAAATCACAATAAGCTTGAATTTTATTAATTTCCTTTTTTTTCAGTTTTTGGTCAGTTTTTGGTCAGTTTTAGTAGTTTTTGGTCAATTGTGGTCAGGTTTTGCACACAGCAGCCGTGTCTCCCACAGTCTTGCTCAAAGAGGTTTGTCAGTACACTGTGTCAGTGTAGATTCAAACACAGGAAGTGCTTTAAAATGACCTGAAACAATGCTAAATACTAGGGATGTCCCGATCAGGTTTTTTTTGCCCTCGAGTCAAAGTCAGAGTCATTTGATTTTGAGTATCTACCGATACCGAGTCCCGATCCGATACTTCTATAATAATTCAACTTCATAATACCTCCAGACCGCAGACATACTCGCGCTTTCCGCTTCAAGCTGCTTCCGTGTTCTACTTTGCCGGCATTTAACCAATAGCGTCTCTGCAACAAAGTGATGTCATGCCGCACGCGTTGCTGTTTCTGTGTGGAGTCAAAAGGGTCTAACTCTGGGCCACCGCATAACTATAGATGTGTTTAAAAAATAATGAGACTATATATACATATATATCCCAGTCCTGATCGGGAGGTAACGTCCGATTCCGATCGAGTCTGAAACCACGTGATCGGGCCCGATTTCCAATCACGTGATCGGATCTGGACATCTCTACTAAATACTGCTTCTGTATATGACTAAGATTCAGTATAGTGTGTGTGTTCTTTGTGTTTGCATGATCATGGTGTTTGAGACCAGTGTTTGGCATATGAGGACAACAGTGAGACAGTGTGAACTAATACTTTAGTACAAAGACTTGTGTGTGTTTGTGTGTGGCCCAGTAATGGTTTATAAGGACAGAGTGAAGCATACAAGGTCATACAGTAAAATACAGTATGTCACATCACCGTTTTGCATGGTTTTAAATATTGGCTTATGAAAAAGCAGTTTTAGGATCAAATTTCACAATGTTTTCATCTAGTTATGCCTTTTTTCATCAGGGAAAAACAGTAAATATTGTGAATGTGTACAGTAATGTTGAGATGATATTTGAGTGAGTTGGCAGATCTTATGAATTTCACCTTCTTTCCTCATGATTGTAATTTTTTATCATAATTTAAATTTTCATTAATAATTTCACTTTTTTATTACGCTCGTTTTCATTAACTGTTATTTATTTATTTATTTATAGGAAGAGGTGTGTTGGCATTGGAGCCAATTCGTAAAGGCTCCTAAATCACAATAAGCTTGAATTTTATTAATTTCCTTCAGTTTTTGGTCAGTTTTTGCTCCGTTTTTGGTCAGTTTTAGTAGTTTTTGGTCAATTGTGGTCATGTTTTGCACACAGCAGCCGTGTCTCCCACAGTCTTGCTCAAAGAGGTTTGTCAGTACACTGTGTCAGTGTAGATTCAAACACAGGAAGTGCTTTAAAATGACCTGAAACAATGCTAAATACTAGGGATGTCCCGATCAGGTTTTTTTGCCCTCGAGTCCGAGTCATTTGATTTTGAGTATCTACTGATACCGAGTCCCGATCCGATACTTCTATAATAATTCAACTTCATAATACCTCCAGACCGCAGACATACTCGCGCTTTCCGCTTCAAGCTGCTTCCGTGTTCTACTTTGCCGGCATTTAACCAATAGCGTCTCTGCAACAAAGTGATGTCATGCCGCACGCGTTGCTGTTTCTGTGTGGAGTCAAAAGGGTCTAACTCTGGGCCACCGCATAACTATAGATGTGTTTAAAAAATAATGAGAATATATATACATATCCCAGTCCTTATCGGGAGGTAACGTCCGATTCCGATCGAGTCTGAAACCACGTGATCGGGCCCGATTTCCAATCACGTGATCGGATCTGGACATCCCTACTAAATACTGCTTTTGTATATGACTAAGATTCAGTATAGTGTGTGTGTTCTTTGTGTTTGCATGATCATGGTGTTTGAGACCAGTGTTTGGCATATGAGGACAACAGTGAGACAGTGTGAACTAATACTTTAGTACAAAGACTTGTGTGTGTTTGTGTGTGGCCCAGTAATGGTTTATAAGGACAGAGTGAAGCATACAAGGTCATACAGTAAAATACAGTATGTCACATCACCGTTTTGCATGGTTTTAAATATTGGCTTATGACAAAGCAGTTTTAGGATCAAATTTCACAATGTTTTCATCTAGTTATGCCTTTTTTCATCAGGGAAAAACAGTAAATATTGTGAATGTGTACAGTAATGTTGAGATGATATTTGAGTGAGTTGGCAGATCTTATGAATTTCACCTTCTTTCCTCATGATTGTAATTTTTTATCATAATTTAAATTTTCATTTAATAATTTCACTTTTTTATTACGCTCGTTTTCATTAACTGTTATTTATTTATTTATTTATAGGAAGAGGTGTGTTGGCATTGGAGCCAATTCGTAAAGGCTCCTAAATCACAATAAGCTTGAATTTTATTAATTTCCTTTTTTTTTTTTTTTTCAGTTTTTGGTCAGTTTTTGCTCCGTTTTTGGTCAGTTTTAGTAGTTTTTGGTCAATTGTGGTCATGTTTTGCACACAGCAGCCGTGTCTCCCACAGTCTTGCTCAAAGAGGTTTGTCAGTACACTGTGTCAGTGTAGATTCAAACACAGGAAGTGCTTTAAAATGACCTGAAACAATGCTAAATACTAGGGATGTCCCGATCAGGTTTTTTTTGCCCTCGAGTCCGAGTCATTTGATTTTGAGTATCTACTGATACCGAGTCCCGATCCGATACTTCTATAATAATTCAACTTCATAATACCTCCAGACCGCAGACATACTCGCGCTTTCCGCTTCAAGCTGCTTCCGTGTTCTACTTTGCCGGCATTTAACCAATAGCGTCTCTGCAACAAAGTGATGTCATGCCGCACGCGTTGCTGTTTCTGTGTGGAGTCAAAAGGGTCTAACTCTGGCCACCGCATAACTATAGATGTGTTAAAAAATAATGAGACTATATATACATATATATCCCAGTCCTTATCGGGAGGTAACTTCCGATTCCGATCGGGTCTGAAACCACGTGATCGGGCCCGATTTCCGATCACGTGATCGGATATGGACATCTCTACTAAATACTGCTTCTGTATATGACTAAGATTCAGTATAGTGTGTGTGTTCTTTGTGTTTGCATGATCATGGTGTTTGAGACCAGTGTTTGGCATATGAGGACAACAGTGAGACAGTGTGAACTAATACTTTAGTACAAAGACTTGTGTGTGTTTGTGTGTGGCCCAGTAATGGTTTATAAGGACAGAGTGAAGCATACAAGGTCATACAGTAAAATACAGTATGTCACATCACCGTTTTGCATGGTTTTAAATATTGGCTTATGACAAAGCAGTTTTAGGATCAAATTTCACAATGTTTTCATCTAGTTATGCCTTTTTTCATCAAGGAAAAACAGTAAATATTGTTAATGTGTACCGTAATGTTGAGGTGATATTTGAGTGAGTTGGCAGATCTTATGAATTTCACCTTCTTTCCTCATGATTATAATGTTATCATAATTTCAATTTTTCATCATATAATTTCACTTTTTTTATTACGCTCGTTTTCATTAACTGTTATTTATTTATTTATTTATTTATAGGAAGAGGTGTGTTGGCATTGGAGCCAATTCGTAAAGGCTCCCAAATCACAATAAGCTTGAATTTTATTAATTTCCTTTTTTTTCAGTTTTTGCTCCGTTTTTGGTCAGTTTTAGTAGTTTTTGGTCAATTGTGGTCATGTTTTGCACACAGCAGCCGTGTCTCCCACAGTCTTGCTCAAAGAGGTTTGTCAGTACACTGTGTCAGTGTAGATTCAAACACAGGAAGTGCTTTAAAATGACCTGAAACAATGCTAAATACTAGGGATGTCCCGATCAGGTTTTTTTTGCCCTCGAGTCCGAGTCATTTGATTTTGAGTATCTACTGATACCGAGTCCCGATCCGATACTTCTATAATAATTCAACTTCATAATACCTCCAGACCGCAGACATACTCGCGCTTTCCGCTTCAAGCTGCTTCCGTGTTCTACTTTGCCGGCATTTAACCAATAGCGTCTCTGCAACAAAGTGATGTCATGCCGCACGCGTTGCTGTTTCTGTGTGGAGTCAAAAGGGTCTAACTCTGGGCCACCGCATAACTATAGATGTGTTTAAAAATAATGAGACTATATATACATATATCCCAGTCCTTATCGGGAGGTAACTTCCGATTCCGATCGGGTCTGAAACCACGTGATCGGGCCCGATTTCCGATCACGTGATCGTATTTGGACATCCCTACTAAATACTGCTTCTGTATATGACTAAGATTCAGTATAGTGTGTGTGTTCTTTGTGTTTGCATGATCATGGTGTTTGAGACCAGTGTTTGGCATATGAGGACAACAGTGAGACAGTGTGAACTAATACTTTAGTACAAAGACTTGTGTGTGTTTGTGTGTGGCCCAGTAATGGTTTATAAGGACAGAGTGAAGCATACAAGGTCATACAGTAAAATACAGTATGTCACATCACCGTTTTGCATGGTTTTAAATATTGGCTTATGACAAAGCAGTTTTAGGATCAAATTTCACAATGTTTTCATCTAGTTATGCCTTTTTTCATCAAGGAAAAACAGTAAATATTGTGAATGTGTACAGTAATGTTGAGATGATATTTGAGTGAGTTGGCAGATCTTATGAATTTCACCTTCTTTCCTCATGATTGTAATTTGTTTATCATAATTTCAATTTTCATCAAATAATTTCACTTTTTTATTACGCTCGTTTTCATTAACTGTTATTTATTTATTTATTTATAGGAAGAGGTGTGTTGGCATTGGAGCCAATTCGTAAAGGCTCCTAAATCACAATAAGCTTGAATTTTATTAATTTCCTTTTTTTTTTTTTTTTTAGTTTTTGGTCAGTTTTTGCTTCGTTTTTGGTCAGTTTTAGTAGTTTTTGGTCAATTGTGGTCATGTTTTGCACACAGCAGCCGTGTCTCCCACAGTCTTGCTCAAAGAGGTTTGTCAGTACACTGTGTCAGTGTAGATTCAAACACAGGAAGTGCTTTAAAATGACCTGAAACAATGCTAAATACTAGGGATGTCCCGATCAGGTTTTTTTTGCCCTCGAGTCAGAGTCATTTGATTTTGAGTATCTACTGATACCGAGTCCCGATCCGATACTTCTATAATAATTCAACTTCATAATACCTCCAGACCGCAGACATACTCGCGCTTTCCGCTTCAAGCTGCTTCCGTGTTCTACTTTGCCGGCATTTAACCAATAGCGTCTCTGCAACAAAGTGATGTCATGCCGCACGCGTTGCTGTTTCTGTGTGGAGTCAAAAGGGTCTAACTCTGGGCCACCGCATAACTATAGATGTGTTTAAAAAATAATGAGACTATATATACATATATATCCCAGTCCTTATCGGGAGGTAACGTCCGATTCCGATCGAGTCTGAAACCACGTGATCGGGCCCGATTTCCAATCACGTGATCGGATATGGACATCTCTACTAAATACTGCTTCTGTATATGACTAAGATTCAGTATAGTGGTGTGTTCTTTGTGTTTGCATGATCATGGTGTTTGAGACCAGTGTTTGGCATATGAGGACAACAGTGAGACAGTGTGAACTAATACTTTAGTACAAAGACTTGTGTGTGTTTGTGTGTGGCCCAGTAATGGTTTATAAGGACAGAGTGAAGCATACAAGGTCATACAGTAAAATACAGTATGTCACATCACCGTTTTGCATGGTTTTAAATATTGGCTTATGAAAAAGCAGTTTTAGGATCAAATTTCACAATGTTTTCATCTAGTTATGCCTTTTTTCATCAGGGAAAAACAGTAAATATTGTGAATGTGTACAGTAATGTTGAGATGATATTTGAGTGAGTTGGCAGATCTTATGAATTTCACCTTCTTTCCTCATGATTGTATTTTTTATCATAATTTAAATTTTCATTTAATAATTTCACTTTTTTATTACGCTCGTTTTCATTAACTGTTATTTATTTATTTATTTATAGGAAGAGGTGTGTTGGCATTGGAGCCAATTCGTAAAGGCTCCTAAATCACAATAAGCTTGAATTTTATTAATTTCCTTTTTTTTTTTTTTTTCAGTTTTTGGTCAGTTTTTGCTCCGTTTTTGGTCAGTTTTAGTAGTTTTTGGTCAATTGTGGTCATGTTTTGCACACAGCAGCCGTGTCTCCCACAGTCTTGCTCAAAGAGGTTTGTCAGTACACTGTGTCAGTGTAGATTCAAACACAGGAAGTGCTTTAAAATGACCTGAAACAATGCTAAATACTAGGGATGTCCCGATCAGGTTTTTTTTGCCCTCGAGTCCGAGTCATTTGATTTTGAGTATCTACTGATACCGAGTCCCGATCCGATACTTCTATAATAATTCAACTTCATAATACCTCCAGACCGCAGACATACTCGCGCTTTCCGCTTCAAGCTGCTTCCGTGTTCTACTTTGCCGGCATTTAACCAATAGCGTCTCTGCAACAAAGTGATGTCATGCCGCACGCGTTGCTGTTTCTGTGTGGAGTCAAAAGGGTCTAACTCTGGGCCACCGCATAACTATAGATGTGTTTAAAAAATAATGAGAATATATATACATATCCCAGTCCTTATCGGGAGGTAACGTCCGATTCCGATCGAGTCTGAAACCACGTGATCGGGCCCGATTTCCAATCACGTGATCGGATCTGGACATCCCTACTAAATACTGCTTTTGTATATGACTAAGATTCAGTATAGTGTGTGTGTTCTTTGTGTTTGCATGATCATGGTGTTTGAGACCAGTGTTTGGCATATGAGGACAACAGTGAGACAGTGTGAACTAATACTTTAGTACAAAGACTTGTGTGTGTTTGTGTGTGGCCCAGTAATGGTTTATAAGGACAGAGTGAAGCATACAAGGTCATACAGTAAAATACAGTATGTCACATCACCGTTTTGCATGGTTTTAAATATTGGCTTATGACAAAGCAGTTTTAGGATCAAATTTCACAATGTTTTCATCTAGTTATGCCTTTTTTCATCAGGGAAAAAACAGTAAATATTGTGAATGTGTACAGTAATGTTGAGATGATATTTGAGTGAGTTGGCAGATCTTATGAATTTCACCTTCTTTCCTCATGATTGTAATTTTTTATCATAATTTAAATTTTCATTTAATAATTTCACTTTTTTATTACGCTCGTTTTCATTAACTGTTATTTATTTATTTATTTATAGGAAGAGGTGTGTTGGCATTGGAGCCAATTCGTAAAGGCTCCTAAATCACAATAAGCTTGAATTTTATTAATTTCCTTTTCAGTTTTTGGTCAGTTTTTGCTCCGTTTTTGGTCAGTTTTAGTAGTTTTTGGTCAATTGTGGTCATGTTTTGCACACAGCAGCCGTGTCTCCCACAGTCTTGCTCAAAGAGGTTTGTCAGTACACTGTGTCAGTGTAGATTCAAACACAGGAAGTGCTTTAAAATGACCTGAAACAATGCTAAATACTAGGGATGTCCCGATCAGGTTTTTTTTGCCCTCGAGTCCGAGTCATTTGATTTTGAGTATCTACTGATACCGAGTCCCGATCCGATACTTCTATAATAATTCAACTTCATAATACCTCCAGACCGCAGACATACTCGCGCTTTCCGCTTCAAGCTGCTTCCGTGTTCTACTTTGCCGGCATTTAACCAATAGCGTCTCTGCAACAAAGTGATGTCATGCCGCACGCGTTGCTGTTTCTGTGTGGAGTCAAAAGGGTCTAACTCTGGCCACCGCATAACTATAGATGTGTTAAAAAATAATGAGACTATATATACATATATATCCCAGTCCTTATCGGGAGGTAACTTCCGATTCCGATCGGGTCTGAAACCACGTGATCGGGCCCGATTTCCGATCACGTGATCGGATATGGACATCTCTACTAAATACTGCTTCTGTATATGACTAAGATTCAGTATAGTGTGTGTGTTCTTTGTGTTTGCATGATCATGGTGTTTGAGACCAGTGTTTGGCATATGAGGACAACAGTGAGACAGTGTGAACTAATACTTTAGTACAAAGACTTGTGTGTGTTTGTGTGTGGCCCAGTAATGGTTTATAAGGACAGAGTGAAGCATACAAGGTCATACAGTAAAATACAGTATGTCACATCACCGTTTTGCATGGTTTTAAATATTGGCTTATGAAAAAGCAGTTTTAGGATCAAATTTCACAATGTTTTCATCTAGTTATGCCTTTTTTCATCAGGGAAAAACAGTAAATATTGTGAATGTATACAGTAATGTTGAGATGATATTTGAGTGAGTTGGCAGATCTTATGAATTTCACCTTCTTTCCTCATGATTATAATGTTATCATAATTTCAATTTTTCATCATATAATTTCACTTTTTTTATTACGCTCGTTTTCATTAACTGTTATTTATTTATTTATTTATTTATAGGAAGAGGTGTGTTGGCATTGGAGCCAATTCGTAAAGGCTCCCAAATCACAATAAGCTTGAATTTTATTAATTTCCTTTTTTTTCAGTTTTTGGTCAGTTTTTGGTCAGTTTTAGTAGTTTTTGGTCAATTGTGGTCATGTTTTGCACACAGCAGCCGTGTCTCCCACAGTCTTGCTCAAAGAGGTTTGTCAGTACACTGTGTCAGTGTAGATTCAAACACAGGAAGTGCTTTAAAATGACCTGAAACAATGCTAAATACTAGGGATGTCCCGATCAGGTTTTTTTTGCCCTCGAGTCCGAGTCATTTGATTTTGAGTATCTACTGATACCGAGTCCCGATCCGATACTTCTATAATAATTCAACTTCATAATACCTCCAGACCGCAGACATACTCGCGCTTTCCGCTTCAAGCTGCTTCCGTGTTCTACTTTGCCGGCATTTAACCAATAGCGTCTCTGCAACAAAGTGATGTCATGCCGCACGCGTTGCTGTTTCTGTGTGGAGTCAAAAGGGTCTAACTCTGGGCCACCGCATAACTATAGATGTGTTTAAAAAATAATGAGAATATATATACATATCCCAGTCCTTATCGGGAGGTAACGTCCGATTCCGATCGAGTCTGAAACCACGTGATCGGGCCCGATTTCCAATCACGTGATCGGATCTGGACATCCCTACTAAATACTGCTTTTGTATATGACTAAGATTCAGTATAGTGTGTGTGTTCTTTGTGTTTGCATGATCATGGTGTTTGAGACCAGTGTTTGGCATATGAGGACAACAGTGAGACAGTGTGAACTAATACTTTAGTACAAAGACTTGTGTGTGTTTGTGTGTGGCCCAGTAATGGTTTATAAGGACAGAGTGAAGCATACAAGGTCATACAGTAAAATACAGTATGTCACATCACCGTTTTGCATGGTTTTAAATATTGGCTTATGACAAAGCAGTTTTAGGATCAAATTTCACAATGTTTTCATCTAGTTATGCCTTTTTTCATCAAGGAAAAACAGTAAATATTGTTAATGTGTACAGTAATGTTGAGGTGATATTTGAGTGAGTTGGCAGATCTTATGAATTTCACCTTTCCTCATGATTGTAATTTTTTTATCAGAATTTCAATTTTTCATCTAATTTCACTTTTTTTATTACGCTCATTTTCATTAACTGTTATTTATTTATTTATTTATTTATAGGAAGAGGTGTGTTTGCATTGGAGCCAATTCGTAAAGGCTCATTCATTTTGGAGTACAGAGGAGTTTTGAAGAAGACTGAGAAAACTGCAGCATGGAATGAGTATACATACATCTTCAAACATAAAGGAACGGAATATTGGTGAGTAAGCTGAATTGTAGGATTTTATTCTTGATCAATAGTCAGACCGCACATGACCCGTGTTTCCACTATGGGGCCGAATAGTGGCACTACGATGACCGGGACATCGAAACTTGTGACGTAGCGGATGGGCCCCCACTGACACACCAGTCAAGAGGGCCGAGTGAGGGGAAGTTCTTGTCAAGTTCCTGTCCCACTCCCCTTACCGCGTGGTAAGGGGCGAGAGTTTTGATGTCCGCGTAATCGTAATAGACAGTTTTTTGTACCCGCTTGTCGAACATCTTTTGTTGTTTTTAACTGTGTACTAGGCTAATGCTCCTCTTCTGCTAGGTTTTAAAAATGCCGCTTGATTTGTGCTTTCTGATAACGTCACATCCTGCTCTGTTTTCACCCAATCAGCGAGTAAACCTTAAGCCCCACCTGGGAGCTTTTCTGGGCCGATCTGAGTACCTACTCCGAGCCAGGAAACGCCCCTGAGGGAGAAGGCCCTATAATAGAGGACACAGCCCCAGCCCCGTATTTTGTCCCGGTTGGCCCCGTAGTGGAAACGGCCCTATTCCCTATGAAATTTCTGGGTGATAGAAATGCTTGCCAATCATTTTCTGGACCACAATTTTGTTAACATTTTTAGTAACTCATTCTTGTAACTCCTGTAGCATTGATGCTTCAAGTGAAGATGGGACACTTGGCAGACTCGTAAATGATGCTGAAAAGCCGAATGCGAAAATGAAAAAAATAGAGGTGGATGGTGTACCCAGTCTGTGTTTGTTTGCCATCGTTGACATTGAGGAAGGGCAAGAAATAACCTATGACTACGGAGGAGAAAACCTGCCATGGCGTTCTTGCCAAAGGCATCAAATATCCAAGGTAGAGTACAATTGACCAATTAAATCTATTTAAAGAAAAAAAAAGAGAATAGTATATAATAAGAAGACTGCAGCATCGCATAAGACATTTCTCTCTGTCTCCTCTCTGTCCTCTGTCCTCCTCTCTGTCTCCTCTCTCTGATAGGGATATAATATATATAATTTCTTGCGGGCCGGATATAATTGAAATGCGGGCCGGAAGTTTGATATGTCAGCTCAATGTCAAATTCAGTATTTCAGCAGCAGATGTTCTACATTGAAATAACTGCCATGTCTCCCTCTTTCATTCTCCTCTGGTTCTCCCTTGTTGCCTCTCCATCAGCCTATGGCTCCAACTACAGTCAAGAAAACTGTTCTCCACACAACAGTCGTCTCTCCATCTACAGGCCACACAACAGTGGTCTCTCCATCTACAGGCCACACAACAGTGGTCTCTCCATCTACAGGCCACACAACAGTGGTCTCTCCATCTACAGGCCACACAACAGTCGTCTCTCCATCTACAGGCCACACAACAGTGGTCTCTCCATCTACAGGCCACACAACAGTGGTCTCTCCATCTACAGGCCACATAACAGTCGTCTCTCCATCTACAAGTCACACACCAGTCGTCTCTCCATCTACAAGTCACACAACAGTGGTCTCTCCATCTACAGGCCACACAACGGTGGTCTCTCCATCTATAGGCCACACACCAGTCGTCTCTCCATCTACAGGCCACACAACGGTGGTCTCTCCATCTACAGGCCACACAACAGTCGTCTCTCCATCTACAAGTCACACACCAGTCGTCTCTCCATATACAAGTCACACACCAGTCGTCTCTCCATCTACAAGTCACACACCAGTCGTCTCTCCATCTACAAGTCACACACCAGTCGTCTCTCCATATACAAGTCACACACCAGTCGTCTCTCCATCTACAAGTCACACACCAGTTGTCTCTCCATCTACAGGCCACACACCATTCCTCTCCTCCACAGTGCTCCCTGAAGAGGTTTGTCAGTACATTTGTTGGTGTAGCTTTAAGTGCAGAAAGTGTTTTAACATGACCTGAAACATGACTTTCTGCTTCTGTATATGATTTAGACTTGGTATGGTTCCATATCCCTTGTTGTGTGTTTTGTGTGCTTATTCATGGTGTTTGGGCCAATTGGCCACAGTAGCATTAGATCTGAAAGTACCGTAAATGTCATAGGTACTGGAGATGTAATTCTTTCAGGACTGATGGGTTTTTCTTTCCTCTTCTCTATGGCTACCCGTAATCTACTCTTTTATGACTGATGTTTTGGTTATGGCTGTGTGACCTTTGTGTGTTTTAATTGTGGTTTTGCTTTATTATTTGACATGGAAATATGGTTGGATCACAGCAGCAAGCCAAGAGGCCAGGCAGTTGCAATGATGGTGAGAAATCTTTATATAAAACATAATAGAGGAGGGGTATACCAGGCAAAACCTTATTATACATTTTTTTTTTACCTCAACCTCAAACCAGATAAAGACTTGTGCCCCCCCTGTGATCTTTGCCGCCCCCCTGAGGGGTCCCCAGACCCCAGGTTGGGAACCACTGCTTTAAAATATGGAATATTTAAGATTTTCTTCCGGGGGAGCATGCCCCCGGACCCCCCTAGAGGGGTAATATCCTTCTCACCTTTTTCACCCCTGACCCGTTTTCATGCCTGATTATAAGTAATGACTCATTTGAGGGGGATACAATACAAGTTGATGTATGTGTGTGTGTGTGTGTGTCCTTCATTTACACAATCCAATTGTTTGTCATTTTCATTATAATCTATTTAAACTTTTGAAGAACAGAGGGGAAGGAAGAGAAGAAAGCAAGAGAATTCAGGAGGAATGAGGAAGAGAGATAAGGGTAAGAATTGGCATAGCCATTGTTTTCTTCTTTTTTTTCCCTTTCTCCTTGAACTTTTATCTTACTTTTCTTAGGATTTATTAGGTGGATTTTATTTATTTGCACTATGGACACTAGTGACTTTGTGTCTGCTCTGGCCTTACTACTGTTTTTCACGGTTATAGCCGCGTCTGGGGAGTCCGTGTACAGCCATGACGCTTTTGTTTACACCGGGGATCAGCTGTTGAGGCTGCTTAACACAGCAGTGCTGCCTCAAGACAGGCTCAATATCACCCCGGGATATCAATTAATAACATTGAAATTCACATTCAAATTAAACTAAAATTGAATAACAATAAAACACCAACATACCAGAGAAAAAAAACATTCTAAATAGTTTATAAATGTGGGGAATTATTTTTTTTTTTAAACCTGGTGATATGCTGATTGGACTGAGTTCTTGTCAGATCTAAGCTGCTCGTGTGTGTTTCTTTCCAGACTAATATCTTGAAGTAAAACCAGATGTGAGTTCACAGGATTTGAGCTGGCAATGCAAGACTAGGTTTCAGCCCCCTAGAGGAAGTTATCTAAGTAAAAAATTAAAATCCGTATTCACACGATAAATTTCAATATGTGTTTTTTTCTTTTAGATTGCAAGACACATCGTGTTATGAAAGAGAACTTGGGCTCATTTGAAAAATGCTCACTATGCCGTGGGCCATTTTCTTCATTGAAGTGGTGGGGGCTAAGATGTGAAGGTTTGTATAAAAATTCTAAGATCGACATGTTGCATTACACATGTACACTGTTTTTGCTTGTAGAAAGACATTTCTCATGGTAGACAAACTTACAGTTGTTTTCAAAATAATAGCAGTGTGTTTAAAAAAGTGAACAAAGCCTTAAAATCCTCATCATAGTTTTAAGATTCACACACATATTCTTTTCCAAATCAAGAAATGAAGGGAAAACCATGAACTTTGTTATTATTTTACAGAAAAGTGAAAAAAATCAGATATTAGGCTGTTCAAAATAATAGCAGTGTGGGGTTCAATGAGTGAGGCTATTGATTCTGTGAAAAAAACAGGTGGTCCACATTGCAGGATGAAGGCAGCAGATGTTGTACATGCTAGTTATAGTGCATTTCTGGAGAAAAGCCCAGAAGGGTATCAAACTTCTACAGTAGTACAAATATGGTCTGTACTCATAAAACGATGAATTGGAAAGTTTGTAAGTACACCAGGAGTTTATTAAAATAACACTTACCTGATGGTTTCTACTCTGCTGCTACTGCTGTAAACATTGTCAAAATCTCACACGATGCACTGAGGAAAAATAACTAGTGGTCTACTAGTAACACTTGGTGATCCCGCGAGATTTAGATGATGTTTACAGCCGTAGCAGCACAGTAGAGGCTGGGGTTTGGCGAGCTTCATCCCGAGACCCGAGCGAGGTGGCCAGGCACTGCCACACACCACAGATCCATCCCAGCGATGCTGTCTACCTGCTGTTCACGCTGTTGTGCAGCATCACAAGGAGGATCCATGGTGTTGAGTGGATGTGCCTGGCCACCTCACTCGTGTCTCTGCATGGAATGCGCCAAATTCCTCCAGTTTTCCCCGGCAGCAGCACTGACGAGCTGTACATGTCTTTGTAGGTGACAACATTAATGCTTACCTTAGTATTTTGTTGTTTTAACAGTTTGCACCACTGTCTGGCATACATACTGCTTTCACTCCAAAGACAAAAGACAAAAGACTTTGGTAAGTAGTTATTTTGGTAACCCTTTACTGGAAGCAGTATCCATAAGGTTTTCATGCCACCTACACCTACATAAGCACTAAGAACTGGCATAAACAGATATTTATTGAAATGCTTTTCCAAAAGTTTTAAAGTGTTAGTTCAAATAGTGTATTGTGTGTCATGGGTAATAGATTTGGTGTTAACAGTGAAGGTAACAAAATTCATTCTCAAATTGATGTCACCAAATAATTCTTTGACTGCGGTCATGGTAAAAGTTAATACCTGTGGCATATACGTTAATTAGGGACTCACACAGATATTGCTACCTCTATTTTGATTTTAAAACAAAACACAAATTAAATTTGAACTTTGAACACATCATAAAGGTGAAAAATCCTAGCAGTCCACTACACCAAATATGTAATGGCAGCATCAGCAGTGACTTGTCATTATGTGTTAAGCACAATGTTTCCAAAACTTTTTTATAGGAGTTATAGGATCAAATTTCACAAGGTTTTCATCATTGAGCAAAACGTAAATATGCTCAGAAGTTCTAGCCAAATATGTTCAGATTATATTTGATGTGTGTGAGTTGGTAGATCTTATGAATCACAGCTTTGAAGCCTGTTACCTGTTGAAGTGTTACATACCAACAGTGAATCAGTGATGTTCAATTTCTGGAAATTATAGTCATTGTCTCGTATCATCTATCAATGTTCTACATTGAAATAACTGCCATGTCTCCCTCTTTCATTCTCTTCTGGTTCTCTCTTTTTGCCTCTCCATCAGCCTATGGCTCCAACTACAGTCAAGAAAACTGTTCTCCACACAACAGTGGTCTCTCCATCTACAGGCCACACAACAGTCGTCTCTCCATCTACAAGTCACACACCATTCCTCTCCTCCACGGTGCTCCCTGAAGAGGTTTGTCAGTACATTTGTTGGTGTAGCTTCAAACACAGGAAATGCTTTAACATGACCTGAAATGATGCTCATTTTCTGCTTCTGTATATAGGGCTGGGCATCGTTCAAAATCTTTCGATCCGGTGCCAATTTTGATACCTCAGTTTCGATACCGGTTCCTAACGATACTTTTTTCGATACCATATGCTTTAAAATCTATTTCAACATCAACAAAAATCCATTAAACACAAAACTTTTATTTTCTACCTTAATTGTGAATCAAAACAGTTATCAAAATTAAAAAATTCTGGTAACACTGCTCACTCAGAGTAACTAATAAAACTGGTTGTGCTTTTAGATAGGGGTGTGCCAGTCAGATACTCTGGATTGGCATCAATCTGAACTTTAAAAATTAACAAAAAAGGAGAAACCTTTTTGCCACAACATGAACGTATTATAAATAATAAACAAATTACATTGTGTACAGGCTAATATTGAACTAACTAAAGTACAAAGGAATGTAAACAACAAAGACTTTTTAGGTCAAACTGCATAATGACACAAACCTTTACCAATAAACTTGGTGACTGCCCTGTTGTCTACATTGAACTAATGAAGAACTAACTTAAGTGCAAAGGAATGGAATTGAATTGCCTTGTTGCTGAAAGGTGCTGTAGAAATAAAGGTGCCTTGCCTTACAACCTCAACCTATCAGTCAGTCATCAGGGCACAGAAACCACCGTTGTGCCTGCTTGTCTCAGAGGAAATGTAAAACAACAGCACAGCAACCGCTTTCGGCTCGCCATTAATATATCACAGCAAACGCTGTCTGCGTGAAGTTTTGAAAAACTGTAACCACATTTGAAACTGCTTTATCGGCATCGCCGTGACTCTGTGACTTCAATAAAACTGCAGAGCCGATGTAGTTTGCACCGTTCGCACCTCTGCTTGCGCGTGTGTGTGTCGGTCGGAGCTCCGCTCTCTGTCAGTATGCAGAGAGGACAGATAAGCTTGCGCTTACGCGCTCAGATGCTTTTGGAACCGAAATTTGGCAACAAAAGAAATAATTTTTCGATACTTTTTTCCGGTGCCATAAAAGTATCGACGTTCGGTGCCCAGCCCTATTTGTATATGACTTATGATTTGGTATGGTCCTATAACCCTTGTGTGTTTTGTGTGTATGCCTGCTCATAGTGTTTGAGGCCATTGTTTGATATATGAGGACAGTAGTGAGAAGCAACACTTTAGAACAAAGCGTGTGTGTGTTTTTGTTACGGCTGTTCGATAAATCGATTATACATTGTAATTAAATTTTTTTTAGTTATGATGATGTTGATAAAATGAAATTGCTAAATCGAGATTTTCTCTTCAACTACTTGAGCAACCGCTTAATTACTTCAGCGACTGACACCCGCTAACATATCTACCGGCTTGTTTACACTTGACTTCAATTCATTGTTATTAAATTGAACGTCGTCATACTTTTACTTATGTACTGCTGTTTAACATGAGGTGGACAACACGGCTCCATCTGCTCCGCTAACGTCTCCCCCCTCCTACTCATAGTTGTAGTATGTTTACAATCACAACTATCTATCTGTCTATCTCATCTAAAATAACAGGAGAGGAGAGGTGTGGAGTTTGACACTCTCTGACATGTTACAATATGTTACTGCAACCTCCTAACAGTGTCTTCCAGTCTGGAAACAACATTTCAAAATAAAAGCCAGCGAACAAACAGAAAAAAAAAGTGAACCAGCAGAGTATGAGCATAATTAATTAGCTGTGTGCTCAGCAGTTACAATCGCTGCTATAGTCCACACGGGGGCATTTCTACAAGATTTGTGGTCCCTAGACTGCTGCCACTTCCACACTCAGTATTTTGACCGCTTTGAGCAACTTATGTGACATAATTTCTTTGTCTTTTGTTGTTCAAATTATGATAAAATAATCAAAATTGATTTTTTAAAAATATTTTTAGGCCACATCAAACAGTCCTAGTTTGTGTGTGTGTGTGTATGTGTGTGGGCTCAGTAGTGGTTTATAAAAGCACAATGAGAAGCATATGAGGTCCAGTTGCTTGTTGATTGTCATGTAGTGCTTATTGCAGGTGTTATGTATGCCTTACGTTTTCTTTTCTTTTCCTTGTATTTTAATCAGAATGAAAGTGACTTCAGTGAAGAGGAGGCATCAGATGATGTATGTGATCCAGACTACGTTCCAGGCTCAGAAAGTGACACAGAAGATGAGGAACCAATAAACAGCTTGGCGAACTCAACATTCCAGGTTGCTGAAGAATCACTAATGGATACCTCTATGAACTGTAATGTCACAGATGACACCCTTGACACTGGACAATATTGCACCAACACAGTACCTTCAACCAGCGTTGTAAGAGCAGGACAAAATTTCTGCTTCATTTGCAAGGATTTTCATTTCAAAATAGCGCGGCATTTCAAAACTCACATAAAAGAGAATTCTGATATAGCATATGCACTTAGTCTCCCAGCAGGCTCAGCAACTAGGAAGAACCTCCTAGAGAATCTTCGCAACAGGGGAAACTTCGAGTATAACAGAGATGTGCTGAAAAAAGGAAGTGGTCAGCTTAAAGTGAAGCGCAGAGCAAAGAAGGTTGAATGTAAAAAATATGAATATTGTATCCATTGTAAGGGTATGTTTTTGCGACCAGAGCTATGGAGACATATGAAAAGGTGCTCCTCCAAACCAGAGGAAGAGGATCGTCAAGGAAGAAAAAGGGTGCTTGGCCTAGCATCTGCAATCCAGTCAGAATGTTCAAGCCCAGTTAATGATGGGGTGCTTAAAATGTTAAGCCGTATGCATGACGATGACATTGCAAGTGTTATTCGTAATGACTTCTGCCTTCTTCGGTATGCTGACACCCTTTTCAGAAAACATGGACATGACCCTTCAAAACATGACTACATCCGCCAAAAAATCCGTCAGCTGGGAAGATTCCTGCAAACCATCCGCAAAAGGTCTTCAATCCTAACCTTAGAGGATGCCATAAAACCAGGAAATTTCATGGAAGTAATTGAAGCAGTGAAAGAAACAGCAGGATTTGATAGAGAAAAGAACTGTTACAAAACTCCAAGCCTTGCACTTAAAATTGGACACTCACTGTTGAAAGTGAGTGACATCATTCATTGTCATGCTCTTATGGCTGGAGATGACAACTTGATTAAATCCTCAAAAGCTTTTCAGAAGCTTTATACTGCAAAGTGGTCGGAGTACATATCCCACTGTGCCTTAAGCACCATTAGTGACTTGAAATATAACAAACCAGCCAAATTACCGCTCACTGATGATGTGACAAAATTGAACAAGCATCTTGACAAAACTGCTGAATCAGCAACTGCTGCATTGAAGGAGGAGACAACAGTGCAGAACTATTCCAGCCTTGCAAAAGCTGCACTGACCAAGATTGTCCTCTTCAATAGAAGACGTGTTGGGGAGGTCTCAAAGATAAAACTGAGGAATTTTCTGGAAAGAAACAAAGAAACAAACACCCTTGATGAATTGGGGCTGTCAGAGTATGAAAAGAAACTCTGCAACTATTTTGAGCGTGTTGAACTGAAAGGAAAAAGGGAGCGAAAGGTAGCAGTGCTGCTGACACCTGAGATGGTAAATGCACTCAACATTATGATTGAGAAGAGGAAGGAATGTGGTGTCCCAGACCAAAATGAATACTTGTTTGCTGTACCAAATTGTCTGACTTACTACAGAGGACATCAGTGTCTCCGACAGCTCGCGGATGAGTGTGGTGCCAAGAGGCCAGAGTACCTACGATCAACTCAACTGCGCAAAGACATAGCGACCACATCACAAATCCTGAACTTGAAGAGCAACGAACTAGATCAGCTTGCTGATTTTATGGGGCACGATATATCAGTACATAGACAGTTCTACCGTCTGTCAGAGCCTACCATACAGAGTGCAAAAATTTCCAAGTTGCTCCTTGCACTGGAAAAGGGAAGGATGCGTGAGCTTAAAGGAAAATCTCTTGACGAAATTGAAGGTATTTAAATTCTTATGTTCTTTATGTAAAATGTAGACTTTAAGGGGTTATATTATGTATTTACAGAAATCTTGATTTTACAGGATCTTCATGGGTAACATTTTACAGAGGACTTCACTGGAGTTTTATAGACCGTGCCTTTGTGAATCTTGTAGTTTCATAGTAATTAATTAACCTATCAAGTAAATACTTGAGTAAATACGTAACTTTGCTGTCACACTCATGTAGGTCATTCAGGTGCCGTCCATTTCTTTTGTTCAGCTTTGAGATGATTCCACACCTTCATCAGTGTCCAACTGTCTTGAGTTAATTGGTTTGGTTCAGATTTTCAATGAACACACCTGTCTAAATAAGGCCTTACAGCTCATAGTGCATATCAGAACAAAAATGAGATCCATGAGGTCAAAAGAGCTGAAGAAGAGCTGTAGCAAGACACAGATCTGGACAAGGCTAGAAAAAAAATCTGCTGCAGTTATTGTTTCTAAGAGCTCAGTGGTCTCCATAATTCTGATACGGAAGATGTTTGAGTCAACCAGGACTCTTCCTACAGCTGACCGTCCAGACAAACTGAACAGCTGGGGAGCAGAGCCTTGGTGAGAGAGGTAAGAACCCAAAGATCACTGACTGAGTTCCAGAGATCCTGTGTGGAGATGGAGAAAGTTTCAGACCACATGAAAGGCGGGATAGGATTTTCAAAAACACACCTGAAGGACTCCCAGGCTGTGAGTAACTCTGTGCAGCGTTTTTATTCGTCTTTCACTGAGGAGAAGCTTTCATTGGTCAACTCAGCCATAGAGCCCAGTTTTGGTGCAGAGCTGCAGCAGTGGTTGTCAGCCTGGAACTTTCTCCATCTCTACACAGGATCTCTGGAGCTCAGTCAGTCATCTTTAGGTTCTTAGTTACCTCTCTCACCAAGGTTCTTCTCCCCCAACTGTTCAGTTTGGCTGGATGGCCAGTCCTGGTTGACCTGAACTTCTTCCATAACAAAATTTTGGAGACCACTAAGCTCTTAGAAACAATAAATGCAGCAGCTTTTTTTTCTAGCCTTGTCCATATCTGTGCCTTTCTACAACTCTGTCTCTGAGCTCTTGGGGCAGTTCTTTTGACCTCATGGATCTCATTTTTGCTCTGATATGCACTATGAGCTGTAAGGTCTTATTTAGACAGGAATTTAACACAGCAGACATGAAGTTGTAAGACATCCTCACCCTCAGTGTCGTGCATCAACAGTGACTTTTCCCCCACTGCGTCCAGTGAGCAGAGTTCTGTCCTGGTTTTGGCGTTGAAGTAGGTAATTCCAGCTAGTTTGCTGGGGTCACAAAGGTAAAGCGTTTTGCTTCACAAAACAATGTGTTCAAAAGAGTAACACATTTGCATCACAAAACCAGTGTCCTGAAAAGAGTCAGACCTCACAACTTCGTCAGATGGAGTTATAACAGGCAGAGAGACAGAGGAGAGACAGAGAAGCTAAGTGAGGATGTCTTACAACTTCATGTCAAAAAACCCGAACTACCTGAACGGTCTGAATACTTTCCTTACCCACTGTAGTTCTGGGAAAGATAACACAAGTAAACAGGAACTGTGATGTTTCTGGATAGAAAGCACTGTAACACTCTTTCCTCACCTGATTTCATTATATATGTATATTTATATTATGGCACTGACACTACACTGATAAAATGCGGTGCGTCTGCATCCAGTACATTTTCAAAATAATAGCCCTGTGCAGACATCCTGATCGTATTTCACATCCGCCCATCAACATGAGCCTATGTCATAAATGGGTGAAACAGGTCAGATTTTTTTTTTTTTTTTACATGGTTGAGATCAGATGAGAAATGTAATTGTTGTAGTGCTTTCTGTCCAGAAAACTCCAGCTTCACTGTTTATGTGTGTTTCTTTACAGGCCAGTCTTGCTTGGTCCAATGTGGCGCTGACATTAATGTACAATCCACTGGACAACACAGCATCTATGAGTCTATATGTTGGACAGGCAGTATGTAAAATATAGCAGTATAAAGCAGTATAGGATGTGTGGGCACTGATTGAATTTATTATTTCATCATGGTGAATGAAATGGTGATGTATTGGTGGGAGGTATTCCAGAAAGTGTGTTCAATGAAAACTGACTTGATCCAGAAACGAAGATCACTTTCATTCTGAGTCAGTTACCAAAGTAACATTGACATAACGCTCCGACATTTAGATATTACACGTGGAGTTCTAAGATCTAAAATCTATTCATTGTCTGTTGTTATAACACTGGGACACTGATGTATGATGTAACGTTTTTAATTTGTTTTATAACCAAATTAAAGTACTTTCCCATTATTTGTCCAGATTTCACAGATGATGATGATGAAGATGAGAGTGAGGAGGAACAAACCAGCAACGAGGTAGATTGTCCTCATGAACTGAACGGTATGTATTTTGAATGTGATCTAGCATGTTGGTACACATAGCACATACTACCGGAAACTAGCTCGAGACACTCCATATGATTAATTTATTACCTATTCCATCATTTCATTTTTTAATCCTGTGTAGATCCTGGCCACTTTACAACAATGGTCGCGTTTTCCGGATTCGATCGTGCTTAAGGACTTAAGAACCCTCTTAAGCCCGAGAGCCCCCACCGGCTTAAGGCAGTTAAACAAGCATGAATATAGTCATATGACACATGTTTTGTTTCCTATTCCTATTTCCTTCTTAGTGAAAGATCTTAAGCTAAGAGCGACTCTGGGAAACACGGCCAATGTCTTGAAGTGTCAAGGCAGAATCATATACAACCTGTGTGTTAATGGTCCGATTCAAGTGTGATCTGATAAGAGAAACGGATTGTTTCAGACAGAGGCTGATTAGAGTTCAATGTAAAATGTACAGTATAATAAAAATAATGTTGTTTTGGAACATTGAAGCATATCAATCTATTTTAGCAGACACCAAGAATAAACGATCAGTGGAAATGGCCATGACATATCCTCTTTAAAGGCTGCAGATAAATGTGAAACAGACATCTAAAGACACATTTTTGACTGAAAATCACTAGAACCCTGAAAGTGTTCTTGGATCAGGATATGAGGTTTCAATACAATTTAAACCTGTCTGATCTGTTTCTGCTTTCATAGAGCTAACTGATGTTGGAAATTAGTGTTTATTGAACCTGCTCTCTGGGCCAGGTTTCTTGTCCTCAATAATGTCGGAACATATTTACAGTAAAAATAACCAACTGTAAATAATGTTCAATATATTGCATTACAAAATTGAACAACAGATACTATTTAATAAAATGCATCTACTATGCTCTCCTCTTACATTTTTCAGACATGGACACTCCTGAAGCAGAGAGACTCCTTCCTGTACATAATGGTATGATCAAGTTGAATTTTAATATGCATCATGTTTATAATATCCAGTGCGTAACCTTCGGGAGTTTCTAGGCCTATAGAGAAAGTCAATATTCATCAGATCAACATGCAAGGACAGAGAGGGACAAACACAGAGAGAGAGAAGTGGGGTTTGTATGTTCAATTTGCACATGAAAAAAATCTGAATGGAAACGCTGGAAATTTGAAAAAAAAAATTGAAATATCGCTAGAAAGTTTTACAGTGGGAGTAGGTGGAAAAGTCAACATTGATAAATGAAATATGCAACCTTTTGCGGTGGAAATAGTTTTACGGATTACAGATGTACGCATACAGGAAATACGTCATCATTTATTACAATTAGTAAACAGCTGGCACAGCCACTCTCACAAAACTCCCATTAATTGTCATGGTTAGTCATTGTTAATATCCGGATGAAAGATGTAGTCAGCCATACTAACAATTATTTATTTCATCTTGTTTGTTTTCAGTACGCAAAGGAAAAACACGGAGACCATGGACCAAAGCAGAGGAAAATGCTGTGCTGAGACATTTCAAGTCTCACATTATTAAAGGCCATTTGGCGTCAAACAAGGAGTGTTTGGTTTGCAAAGAATGTGAACAGCCAGCACTGAAAAATAGAACATGCCAAAACATTAGAGACTTTGTGAGAAACAAGGGGCTGACTTTTAAGCGCCAAAACTGTTATCCACAGCCAGAGTTAAATAAATAGGGTAAATGATGAATGAATGAATAACTTGTTGAACTCGTCAACATGTTTTCATGCAATTATTGCTTTTTAAATCTAAATTTATTTGTGTATTTCTATTTTTCTTTTATTGGCGCATATACGTTGGGGAAATGTATGGCGAGCCTCATGTCCCCTGCCCTTTTTGCCATAATGTGCAACGTAAAACATGCGTTATGCCTTATGTGCTCGAACTCGCATAAAAAAAAATATATTGCCGATGGTGACACCAAGTCCTCCTGGAGTTGTGCCTTTTGTCATTAGTTTAGCTTTCAATAACTTGGTAAACAGTGGCAGTAAGCCAACAGCTACATGCAAGGTGTGTGGTTAAAGATAAATGATGCCGGATCAACAACGTCAGACTTCATCAGGCATCTCCAAACGCACCCAGATAGGTTACTCACACGCTAATGTGAAAGAGACGTTACATTAGCGTATATCGTCACAGGTAACAAGCTAACCATCGCTAAGTGTTGTGCTAATGCTGGGAACAGGCACATTGTATCTTTATAGTTAATAGTTGCTGAGGCTCAGACATCCATGGGGCACAGGAGGCGGGACGCACGGCTCTCCCCAGGAACAAACGCTGTGTCGGGGGGGGGCAAACTCATATGATGCGTAATTGATCCCGTGGATGATTTGTAGGCTATTAAGTGAACAAGGTGTACCCGGTCCACCAAACACTGAGCCGTCTTGACTGTCTTAAATCTGCACATATTTCTATGGCTGTAGTCCTATTTACTATTTCATTATTTCATCCATGCGTGGAGCAGCAGATCCGTGCGCACTGTCACCTGCCGTGGAGACGCTGGCCTCACTAACCTCTCCTCCTCTGGGTCGGGTCTCCCTCGCGCTGGACTCAGTTTCACTGAACGTACTAACACTTAGAAAATAAATGGCATTACATCAGTGAGTTCAAACTGCTTATTGTGCGTAATTTGGACTGACACTGAGATGCATGTTGTTCTGTAACTGGTGTGGCGCTGCCACTATACTCTTGATTTCTACTTAGACGTTAGACATTTTTTTGAGTGAAAGACGTTACATTTAGCATATATCACCACAGGTAACAAGCTAACCATCACAAAGTGTTGTGCTAATCCTGGGAACAGGCACATTGTAACTTTATAGTTGTATCCATATGATGTGACCGACTTAGGTTAGTATTTCACCAGGTCAGAGGACTAGAGGGATGTGTTAAGTAGACCCCATGAAGTTATCCTACAACTGATGTTAATACTGGACTGTCTGGATGGTAGCTACAGGACATGCTTTGAATTCAGACAGATCAGATGACTTGAGACTTGACTTGAACTCGAGCTCAAAGACTTGACTCGACTTGGACTTCCAAAAAATGACTTGTGAACATCTCTGGTGTTTATAAATAGTTTTCAATTAATGGTCATTGTTTATTAAGTGTAATGTTTTTTATGTCATTTAGGAAGTTGCCGGTAACATCTGGCAGGGGGACAGCCAATGTAATTCAGCCTCTTGCTGCAATTGGGTGCAATAATGTTTTTTTGTTTCAATATTTTCAATATGTTCAATGTTGCACATTGTCCCGTTGAAATAAATGAATTGAAATTGAAATCTCTTAATTGTGATAGTTAATGTTCTTAAGGATAGTTACATGAAATGTAATGCTACACAAAAAAATTTAAGGCTTCAAATAGACCCTGTGATCGGTTTGCACTCCATTTTTTGTGTTGTCTTTTTAGACTGCGAGGGGGACAGTAGCAGAGAGCATCGGATACAAGGATCAGATTGCTTTGACTTGTAAAATATGCTAACCTTGCTACCAACTTATTCTTTTAATTATTTTCCTCGGTTGAGATGTGGCGTGTGAGGGGGAGGGTGCAGAGTAGTAGCACCGCCTCTGCCCACAACTCATTGCTAATGAGAAACTGGCGCTCTGCAGAGGGAGAGTCTTAGAAAATGGCACAGGTTTTGTTATTTTGGCTAAAAACTTCATAACAACAATTTAAAGACCACTGAGAATGAAAATAGCTAAAAAGGAAGATTTGAGTGGGTCTTTAAAAGGGTTTTTAAGAGATTAAATATAGTATTGTATTCTTGTAGACCTTGTAATGTTGGTCAGTCCTCTCATACCATTACCTGGTCTGTGTTTGTGTGTTATATGTAAACAGGCCTTGTAATGTTGGTCAGTCCTCTCATACCATTACCTGGTCTGTGTTTGTGTGTTATATGTAAACAGGCCTTGTAATGTTGGTCAGTCCTCTCATACCATTACCTGGTCTGTGTTTGTGTGTTATGTGTGAACAGGCCTTGTAATGTTGGTCAGTCCTCTCATACCATTACCTGGTCGGTGTTTGTGTGTTATATGTAAACAGGCCTCATAAACACTGTTGGTTTCACAAACCACCATTTGTCTGACCCCGTAAGCCTGTGATATGTCACATATTCTTCTAAAAGAGAAATTATGATTTTGAAGTCAGATTTGTGTTCTGCAGATAAAATAAAAATTTTTGATATGTCTTTCAAGTTCACCAGATGTTGGGTTAGGCGTGGTCTCATAAACCACTGCCACGCAAGAAAAAGCCAAATTGGTCTCTTAAACCACATATGCCTGTATGTGTGTGTGTGTGTGTGTGTGTGTGTGTGTGTGTGTTTTCATGGTAATGAAGGAACATGTCAGCCAGTGCAACAGTGGGGCTCATTGATCTGTTTTTAATAGTTTATGGATAACAATTGATTTCTGTGGCACAGAGGAAGAAGATAAATCAGGCTTTGGATACTCAGACAATACTTGTTAGTAGGGTCAATTCATTGTTGAGTTTGGTCTTCATGGGATTGGTTGGGACAATAAAAGGTAGTAAATCACCTGTCTTATGCCGCCTTCCCACTGGCACTTGAAATCAGCTCCGATACGGCAGCGAAACGACCGGAAGTCATTCGTTTCCTATGGAGATTCGCAGACCGCATGCGAATGGGTCCGAACGAGTGTGGTGCAAAAGAAATCGTGTCAGTTGGTCATCCGGATGCGTTTAAAAAATGTAACTCTTGCGACAGGCTACGGACGGTTCCTATCCGAAAATTCCAGCGGAAGTTATCATTGCTATGGTATTGATAAACAAATCTGAATTCTTAACTTTAACAATACATAGGATACCTGCTAATGCTAATTGGTTAGCTAGCAACAGACATCGAACTATTGACGTTATACCGCTATATCACATTTAACCAACCTGACATGTCAACGTCCTGGGCAACTTTTCTCCACGCAGCAGCCTTTCTATTTATATCTCTATAACCCTCATCAGAGAGGTCATAGAGAATCGTACATTCAGACACTGACAGAATCAGTCGTTCTAGTCTCTCCGACGCTTTTCAACGGTGTAGTACGACGTCCGCTGGGGGTGTATTGCGTATTACGGAGCTGACTTCAACTGCCAGTGGGAAGGCGGTGCAATCCTTTAAAAGACTGAAAGACACCAGTTTCTATAACGTGTGTGTGTGTGTGTGTGTGTGTGTGTGTGTGTGTGTGTGTGTGTTTTCAGAGGTCCACTCTGTTGTTAGACACACTCTACAGAGTGAGGTGCAGTGCCTCGTCTGACTCCTCTTCTAGAAAGCAGCTTCCTGCTATCAGGTAACAGAGTATTGTTGTATTGTTACAGAGTGTGGTCTAGACCTACTCTATCTGTAAAGTGTCTCAAGATAACTCTTGTTATGATTTGATACTATAAATAAATTGAATTGAAATTGAATTGTAACGCAGTGCAGGACTATAACAGGCACAATCATTCAGGATCTTAAAAAGTCTAAAATTTCAAAATCCAAATTTTACGCTTTAAAAAGTCTTAAATTCGCTGAAGTGTTGTAGGTCTTAAATCATTTTCAACAGGTCTTAATTTTCCTACGTCCATGCAGCGCTGCCTCTAATTGCTTATTGAAATGTTCCCGCAGCGATTTAGAATGTTTTTATTTATTTATTTTTATTCTGTGGTGTTGTAGTTCTTTCTGTCGCTAGTCCAAATATAATTCGCTGTATTACGACTACAAATGAGACCAACATGCAACTTATATTGCAGCCAATCTAGACACTAGTTCTATAATGCCAATGAGGAAATCAGAGAATTGTTTCAGGCAATGGCTGTATTCGAAACCATTCCCTATCACAGAAATAGTGCACTATATAGTGTGTTCGCCATTTTGTAGTGGTGTTCGAATTCTCCGCGGTTAATTTCATTCACTGTATAGTCGACTGTACAATACCCACAATGCAATGCTAATTTGAGTGTACATACGATGGACCCTACATTTTACTCCCGTATACCACAATGCAACGCGGCCGCTTTTTCCCAGAGGAGAAGAAGAAGCACAAGTCACCATGAACTAAACCAACTGAAATGAACTGAATGAACACCAACTGAAAAGGAGAAACGGAGCGGACTTTCTTTTCTAAACATTGGAAATGTAACATGCAACATATATACAACATTTTACTATCCTCCTGAGTCCTAAATGCTCGGTTTGTTTCAGGGACGTATTAGAAGTATTTTTGTTTCGGTTTGTTTACATGATGCTGGGCGCGCCCGCCTCCCTCACACTAACAACGGGCGCATCTTCTGATGCAAGTCACGCAACGATGGGTTTTCAGTAAGTGTCCGAAATCTCGTTTGGTCGTCCCCTATATAGTTCACTATTTAATAAACACTACATAGGGAATAGTGAGTAAGTGAATGAGGGAACGGTTTCGAACAAGCTAATGTTTCCGGACTCTGACATCTGACTTTCTTTTTTTTTTTTTTTATGTCATGATATAGGTCTTAAATTTCATTCATAATGGTCTTAAATTTTACTTGGTGTGTGTGTGTGTGTGTGTGTGTGTGTGTGTGTGTAGCTGCGAGCGGACAGCTCACCTGTTTGGTCAGCTGAGCTCTGAGCTCCTGCAGAAGGGGATCCGTGTGGAGAGTCTCTACCTGCTGCTGCAGGAGCTGAGAACTGCTGCTCACCATAACATCGCATTACGCCGACTCTTCTGGAAGGTGAGCGGTTCAAACATGTTTTGTACTTCTGTACTTGTAAGGACCCTCCTTAACATTATTTATTCATTTCATTTTTTTTTTTTATCAGCCAATACAAATAATGGGGAAAACAAGTTGAATATTTTTCAAAAATGCTGCTTTCAAACTCTTTTTTTTGTTTCTTTTTAGTGTCATATTTAAATGTTAAAATAACACTTTTTTTTAACTTTTTGTTTTTAGTTAAAGCAGTATTTATGAACCAGTGGAACAAAATTTTGTTCATATGTGCACTCTGTATGTACAGTTGAATGACAGTAAAAAGCTATCTATCTATATAACAATACATCATATTTTACAAGCTCATATGTTTTGTATGTATGTCCTGATCAGTAAAGTAACTATATATAAAAAATACCAATTCAGTCAGGACCACTTTATCAATAAATAGATTCATTCATCTGCAATTTGTATTTGGCTGTATGGCTCTGTTCTGGGGCCTTCCCGCACCTTCATGTGCATACATGGGAAGCCTTAAGCGGGGAGAGCAGCAGTGGCAGGACCCTCCCCCCTAGGGTACAGAACAGAGCAGCATCAATGACAGCTGACATGACATTGATTAAGTCAGACAACAAATATCAATTTAAAAGGAGGAGGTGGAGGTGGGTTGCAAGCGCTAGCAGAGATGCAACAAGGTAGGCTGGGAAAAGCAGTTTAAATAGAGCGCTCTATTTGGAAATCCAATCATATTGCTTAGGAGGGAATCAGCTGAGCCATCAGCTGGCTTGCTGGCTTAGGGACTACCTGCTATGAACTGAGATAATAGCCGAGCTTAACTCCATGACCTGCCTGAACTTACGCTATGCTTCATTTCTGTCACAAAAATGTAGTGCAGTAAAAAAAATACAATAATTGCCTCTCAGATGTAGTAGAAGTAGAGAGTAACAGAAAATGGAAGTTAAGTACAAGTACTTCAGTGCAGTACTTGAGTAAATGTACAGGTGGACATGGGATCCAATGGAAGTCGTTACTCTCAATCATCCTTTAAAAAAACATGAGAACCAAACAAAATGTCACATACAGACCAATAGAGCTGCAAAGATCAATCGATTAGTTGTCAACCAATACATTTAGTAATTTTTTATATAAAAAATATCAGATTCCAGCTTCTTTAATGTGAGTCTTTTCTTGTTTCTTCAGTCCTCTTTGACAGTAAACTGAATCCCTTTGAGTTGTGGAAAACACAAGACATTTGAGGACGTCATCTTGGGCTTTGGGAAACACTGAATTCGTAATTTTTCACAATTTTGACATTTTATAGACCAAACGACTAATCGATCAATCAAGAAAATAATCGACAGATTTATTGACAATGAAAATAATGGTTGGTTGCAGCCCTACGGACCAAAAGCAAGAATAGACTAGAGTTGATATGGTTGTGAGGACTTTCTCTGTTGTGTTTCAGTCCAGCGAGGTGTGCGTCTTCCTGGTTCAGACTCTGGAGGAATCTCTGCACGGCTGTCAGAGCCTCAGTGGAGTCCACACAGAAGATCAACTACTGTAAGCTTCAAAGACCTTTAATACAATCAGGGCAAATTGACCTTAGAGGTTATAAGCTGCTTTGTTTTTACACAACACACTTATGGCTATTTAAGAAGAAAGAAGGCTTTGGGTGTGTGTAAGTAAATGTGTGTGCCTTGTATGTTAAATGTAAGCCTGTGTGCACTCAATTTCAGTTAAACCAGAATTGAATGAGTTCACACGGTGGCAGTATTTGTTGGTCCAGAGAGTAGTATTAAATGTAAGTATAACATGTAGTATATTGTAGATAAAGTCTCACCAGCTCAATTCTTCTGTTCAGACTGAGCACTCTGGTCGTGCAGACGCTCGCCGCCATGTTCAGAGAGACGGACGTCGAACCAGCCAGACTCAACCTGCTCTCTGCCAAAAAGTAACCATCTCACCTCTCCTCTTTCTATTCCATGAGCCACATACCCCTAATTTGATCTCAAGTGGGCCAGACCAGTAGACCACTCCAGAAAAATCAGAAACTTTATCTGCCACAGAGTTTCTTGTCAGCTTGATGTTGGCAAATGCAAGTTGCTTCTGCTACGACAGCGTTCTAAGGCCATTGTAGGAAAAAATAATAATGTTACGGACCCGGGAGAGAGGGGTAATATTCCGAAAAAACTATTAATTTCTAAGATTAAAGTCGTAAATTTACGGAAAAAGAACCTGTATATTCTCTGAGCTTAAAGTGGTAAATTTGGAATTGGAATAAATTACTTATCTGCAATTTTCACACTTTGCAAAGTCATCCAGTGGGCCTTATTGGACCCTTTGGCGTGCTGGTTCTGGCCCACGGGTCGTATGTTTGACACCCTTGGTCTATTTGAATACTTTGTCCTTTAAAACATTAATGAATAAATCTTGTTTCTGCTGTAAACTCCCTTTTGAAAAGTAATTTTGTTCGCCCTGCAGAGGTGCCCTGGCCTCCAGAATGCTGCTTGCCTTGATATGTGATGCAGAGCTACAAACACAGAACCAAAGATCTCTGGTTGACTGTGAGGTGAGCTGCTCTCTACTCACCTTAATATTATTATTTATTTAATCTGTTGTTAATGTGACCCTTCTCTGTCAGCTTCAGGCCTTACTAGCTGAGTATCTGGATGCTGCCTGCTCTTTGCTCTTCGAGCTGCTGCTTTTAGGCCACGAGGTGAGTTATAACTGCAGGTTTACAAAAATAACTATATAACAGTGATCTTCAACAGGGGGTCCTCAGAGTCAATGCAGGGGGGCCTCCAAAATTCTTGTAAATTTTTGAAAGATTTTTCAAAAATTAAAAAGTCTTAACATGAATACAACATATTAGCAAATATAAATCCCCACTGCTTACTGGCCTATATGGTTCATCATTAAGGCCATACACAGATAGTTAATCCTAACGATTCACCGTAATGTTTAACATTAAAACATGATTTATAAAATCATGCCAACAATTATTAGGCTATTTGAATAGTTTAGTATTCTATGCAAAAAAGATATGTCTAAAGACTTTAGGCCGCCCTACAGGTTATTGTAGGCCCAATTTAATATGCAACTTGATTTTATACCGTAGTGGGTCCCTGCTCCATCACTCTTTCAGTTAAGGGGTCCTTGGCTTAAAAAACGTTGAAGACCTCTGCTATATAATAATAATAATAAATAAGTTGATCTACTTTTAACCTTTCCCCTTACTTAAATTGTTTGAGCATTGACACTGCTAATATTATACGCTCATCTATACAGTCCTTAACTGATAATCTCATCATTTTGGGGAAAAAAAACAACACCTTTGCCAGTCTATAACAATTATTTGACCAATGCATATCTTGTATGTGTATAATGTGGGGGAACTTCAGCCTGTGACTTCACACTTTATTTAAACCTTTCTATGTTTTAGGCCAGCAGATGTTCCTCTGCCGACAACTTCCTGTCTGTTGGCTGGATCCTCCACGTCCTGCAGCCTCATCCTCACCTGGTAAACTTTCCCGCTGTCACTCTGTTTAGTAGAGATGTCCCGGGGATCGGTGATGGGTCCGAGCCGGGCATATTAAAAGGATCGGTATCATCTAAAATACCAATCCTTTCTTTACTCTACTGTGTTTTGTCCACCTCAGCCTGCTAGTGTAGTAGAGCCTGGCTCTGACGACCCTAACAATTCTGTTTTGTCTTCTCTCTCTTTTGTTATTAGCCAAGATCAGTGTACAAAACATTCAGGTCACAGCCTCACATTTTTAGCCAGCACTTACTGTTGCTTTCACCGGTTAAAATAATAAACTTAGCCGGCGTCAGGTCATATCAGCTGTCACTCATACTAGTAACTTGTTTGTAGCAAACATCATTCGTTGTTTGAGTGTTTTTGTCATAGCTCAGGCTTCAGAGAATTGGGTGGGCCCAAATGCAGAGACAGCGGGCAGTGTCGAGTTTAACGGTTTAATAACAAAATCCATGCAACAAAAGGTGTCCTGAATACAGCAGGCAAAGTACAAAGCAGGAACAGGCAGAATTCCAAAACAGGAACAGGCAGAATCCAAAAAACAGGAATTACAGGGAACAGGAATATTGAGGCACACACGGGTAGACTAACATACACAATATCCAAAAACAGAAACAATGATCTGACACAGACAAAAGATTACACAGAGAATAAATACACAAGTAAACAAGGGTTAACAAGGGGCAGGTGACACAAGGGCTAGGGAACAGGTGAGACATCAGGGCGGAGCAAACAATCACAAAGGCGGGAAAACCAAAAGGCAGGAAGTAACACAAGACAAGACAGAAAAACAGACTACCAAAATAAAACCGGAAACAGAACATACACAACCATAAGTTTTTGTGCTTCCCAAAACTCCAACAGAGTGAGAAATCTTCCCTATAGCTGATCATGTCACGTCGATTTCAGGAGTCACATTCTCCCAGTTAATAATTCATTCATATCATAACCATAATTTAAAGCTTTAGTGCATAACTTTTTTATATTAATGAACGTCCATTACATTCAAGCCATTGCCAAAATTAGTTGATACAAAGCTAATTAAGACTCTCAGCTCCACAAAACTCTCTGTATTTTTTCAGTATGGCTATGTTCAGTAACAGGTGTCGTCTGGCGACTTTTGCGCACAGAAACTCAAGTGAAGATAATGTCAATGCCAATTTTATTTATATAGCACCTTTTATCAGTCCCTCCAGGATTTTGCGATGTCGCAATTCACTCGAATCACCGCGAACCAATCACCGCGAATTTGGTGCGACTCGCAATTTTGACCAATCACCGCAACTTTTCCGCAAATTTGACCAATAACCTGAAGTTTCCCACGACTTCAACCAATCCCAGCAGTCCCACGTGCACTCTGAGAGCCAATGACCAAGTGGGAGTGAGAACGGGTTGATCATTTCCTAGTTTGTGATATGAAGATGAGACGTATGTGACTCAAACATCTCACATTACCAACAAACGTACAGCGAAAGACAAAACATGTGCAAAACATTTCAGACCGCCCTGCCAACCTGTATACATTTTAACATCAATGTACGCTGTAACGATTTTTCACTCTAAAGTTGCTGCCGTTTCCATCCTGTCGGCTATCTGCAGCGGGCGGGGCTGCTGCTCCGTTCCCCCCGCGACTGACGCTTGCACCCACACACAAACACACACACAAACAACACACGGTGGATGCAGGAAAAAAAGGAGATGAGACGACACGATGACCTAAATTGAGGACAGCTGCGCTCGTTATTGTAAGTGCAATGATAAGTTAAAGTCCAATAAGTAACGTTACTTGTGTACGCCTGTGTGTCCCAGGCCAGGTTAGGAAATTAACTAACAATGGAAAGATCAACAAGCTACAGACACATATGTTCAAATTTGATTAATTCAATTCATTATTATTTTTTGTCTTAAATCCACCAGCCATTTTCATATTATACCAACATTTGCAGCATCCTGAGCCTTTTTGGTAAGGTTACTAGGAAAACTCAGCCCAGAGTAATTTTATTCTCCCCAAAACAAGTTTCCTTTTTATTTTTAAAGAACTATAAAAAAAAATAATCGCAACGTTTTTGCAACTTTCACTGTCTCCCGCAACTTCATTGTTAACAAACATACAAAAGACGTCGCAACTTTTATCGCAATTTTTTACAAAAGCTCCCGCAAAATCAGGCATTTTGGGCCGCAACAATCTCAAAAAAAGGCCGCGAAATCCTGGAGGGACTGGTTTATTACATGTAAACCCAAAGTGCTTCGAATAAAACAAAACACAACATATACATTAAAACAAAGCATGAATGGAAATAATGATACACAACAAGACAATCAACAAAAACAAGCAAGACATACATACAATTTCACACACACACACACACACACACACACACACACACACACACACACACACACTAGTTAAACAAATGCCTGAGAGAATAAAAAGGTTTTGAGTTTGCTTTTGAATGTGGACACAGTTGTGTTGTACCTGTGAATTACCTCTTCTGAAGAGTCCATCAAGTTTTTTAATCCTCCGTGTCCTCCTTGGCTACTAGCAACTGCCTGGAAGAGGGGTGGGGGTGGTGTGCGATCACGGATCATGTGGATGCGACGACAGTTTTGTTGTAATTACTTAGAATTCCTCATGGGGGTGGCAGAAACTACGCGTTAAGCTGATCAACTTAATAGTTTTGAACCAGGACCCTCTGTATCTGGATCAAGTAGCTTGTATGTATTTTATCGCCATTTACACAATATTAAAGGGGTGATAGAATGATTATATAGGGTATTTCACACTGTTCCTTAAGGTCTCCTAATAGGGTATGTAACATTGGTTGGGCTGAAAATTGCTCGAATACTATTTTATGGGTCCTTAACTACCCTGTGAATATGGCCCTATTTGTAACAAGAGCTTTTCTTCCAAATATGGTATGTATCATGAATATTTAGATGAGCTGCGCGTTGATTGGTTTGAGCGAACCACATACACATCCATTGGAGACTGGACAGCAGGTCTCATATTTCAGACACTGCAAAGTTATACATTGTTTGTCTGCTATTTCGTTATTAAAGTCACTTCTGAGACTTTTTTATGCGAGAAATCAACTATACTCAAATATGGGCCGTTTTACGAAAATTGATGGCTAATTGCAAATTTGGTAAGACGTGTCGGACTTTAGGAGCTCCACACAGTCTAACGAGAAAACGGCAACCTCCATACCCAGTGAAAGTCACAGTTTCTCGGTTACTGGACTACCGGGGCTCGGGGCTCCGCGGAGCTGGCTGGCTGCCAGCTGCCGGCATAAATAGAGTATATTTACAGTTTGAATTTCGTCACCCCACTTATATAACATCTACCCCAAGGTCTTATAAAGCTAACAATGATGTCCGATTTCAATTTAATGCATTTTTGTGAACATTAGGGATTTCGTTAGCTGCTACTGTCTCTTCAATCCTATGGGTAAAGATCGCGGCTAGCTGCAGGCCCTGGAGCTCCATCAGGGCCTCTGCATTTTGTAGTCCAGTAACCCAGAAATGGTGACTTTGTGCAGGTATGGAGCGCCGCAGGCTTCCCTTCGTGACGGAGATCCAGCTAGCTCACAGCAAGCTGGAGTCTATGAAGTGGACACGCCGGGCGGCGAGACAGCACCAGCCGCTGTCACGTAGCCTGCTGAGCTCCTGCTGAACTGCGACACACAGTTGGACAAAATTTGCAATTAGCCATCAATTGTCGTAAAACGGCCCATATTTGACCTCTACATAGTTGATTTCTCGCATAAAAAAGTCTCAGAAGTGAATTTAGTAATTAAATAGCGGACCTCTGGAGATCTGCATGACCTAGCTAGATTCAGAAGACTAAGCTGACCTTAGGTCAGTGGTGTAGCCTATGCAAATGTTGGGGCGTGACAAAGACTAGGAGTTGAGATGCTTACGTCAACTTTTAGCTTTGTTCAGATTCGCCCGTTTTCAGCGGCAGTTTCAAAATGTGAGATTTGCATAGTAAAGGGGTATCAATGGGATTTTGAGCTTCTATGTATGTCCTATTTACCCACCGAACTGTCGTTATTCAACTATGACCAGGTAAAATTGGTTTTGCATTATATCACCCCTTTAAAGGACTCTGATCGGGATCTGGGTCCAAAAACTTTATCAGGACACCCCTACTGATTAGTTCACTCCACAACAGAGACACTGGGACAGATTGTATGGTAGGGCAAAGCTGTGTGTTGTGTCGTTAAAATTGAAATACAGTACTTTAGAACTGGTCTCCTTGTCTCTCTGCAGTTGTCCTTCATCAGTTACCAGGCCAAGCAGGTGGTGCTGGTTTTGTCAGACGGGCAGGAATCCTTTCTCAGCCCCTTTCAGTCTGTTCTGCTGTTCCAGCGCTGTCGCCTCCTGCTGGCCTGCCTGCAGTACAACAGCCAGCTGGCACAGCACCTCCGATCCCACTTCAAAGAGGAGTTCAGGTTTGTGCTGCAGCTCTTTTCTGCTCAAGATTCAGGATGGTGATTAGGGCTGGGTACTAGGGCTGCACGATATTAGGAAAATATCTAATTGTGATTATTTTGACTGATATTGCGATATGATTCACGATATTGGAGGGAATGATCATTTTTGTATCATTATTCTCATTGAAAAATATTTTAAAAAATGAGTTTTGATGAAAAAGTGTGATTTCTTTTTTTTTTTTTTTTTGCGAGGATCTGTACCAAACAAAGATTTTTTTTCTTTAGTCTGTAGGATACGATTTGTAGGCTGGGATGTCTCTGCAGCACCACAATACTTTATTTTAGAATGGTTTGACATATATTTTGCCCCTACGATTTGGATATTGCACTAGTTCATATTGCGATTTCGATAAAATTGCGATTAATTGTGCAGCCCTACTGGGTACCGATGTCAGTACTTTTTAGGCACCGACCCAATTGCCTCCTTAGTATCGAGTATGGAAAAATGCCTTGTCATTCAATACCTAAGGAGTAAATCTCATTAGCGTCAGAGAGCCAGTAAGCATGTAGCATGCTTCTACAAACATCTAATAATGCTTGTGATTGGCTGTCTAATGTTACATGTCGTAGAGGCAGGCAGGAAAAACTCTGCGTAACGCACAGAGACGGGGCTCACGTAGTAGGAGTTGAAAAATAAATAAAAATGTTTGCCGTAATGTTGTAATTTCTTTTTGTTAAAATAGATTTTTATAAAATTGGTATCGAAAAAAGTATCGTTAAGGAACCAGTCATCAGCATCATGTGGGAGCTGACATTGTGATACATGTTTTGAAATAAATAGTAAGTTAAGTTACTAAAACTGAAGTACCATTGTGCCACTGAGGCCAACAAATCAAGGATTTCCTTTCGATGAAAAAGGAAAGACATTTTAAACAACCTGTTCAGAGATTACTTTTGTCTTTACTTGAAAGTCCAGTGGCTTTATTTTGCTCCTTAAAAGTTGATTTCTGTTAGCCTGGGAAAACCCTGATGAACTTCCGGCAAATTTGAGATTGACTCTGCAAGTCAGTCTGGCCAAGAGCCCATTCAAGTCCATTTCCAATTTTTCCAAATCGAGGCACCAATCACAACCATTGAGGCGGGCTTTACACGATGACGATAGCGCAGCGACAGCGAGCAGCTTTTTGTTTACATTCAACATGACGGCTACCGAAGTGCAGCAAGCCGTTGATGCCGCTGTCGCTGCTACGTCACCCGGATCGTTGGTCTGATTGGTTGAAGGACTATCCAATTGCGCCCAGAGGCATTTGAGCGGCGTCCGTTGGTGACATCCCTTTGGAAATGAGCTGCGAATGAACCTTCCCCAGTTACAACTGAGAAGGGTCTGTAGTCAACCAGGCTAGATTTCTGTGGCTTTCTGCAGTACAGCCTGGTTTATTAAATATTTTTTAAAGCTTTAGTGCGTAAGTGATATTAATGAATGTCCGTTACATTCAAGCCGTTGCCAAATGAGTTACTACAAAGCTAATTAAGACTATCAGCTCCACACAACTCTCTCTGTATTTCTCAGTATGACTATGTTCAGAAGATTGTGGAGTCCGGTGACTTTCCCGCGCAGAAACTCGAGTGAAAATAATTACCTCTTCTGAAGAGTCTATCATGTTTTTTTTAATCTTCCGTGTCCTTCTTTGCTACTAGCAAATGCGTGGAGGAGGGGTGGGGGCGCATACGCGATCACAGAAGGCTTGTTTTGTTGTCGTTACTTATAATTACTAATGGGGGCAGCAGAAACTAGGCACTATAGCTTTAAGAGAAACAAGAGTAAAGTGATTTAACATATTAGTTGTAAGTCTTTATACTGCATCGTATGTTTTTTTTCATGTAAAAGGTTACTATAAATGTCAAATGGAGTAGAAGTTAAAGTAGCATATAATAGAAATACTTAAGTACAATTTGTGCTTACAGTACTTGAGTAATTGTGGTTAGGATTTATTGATCTGAGTTGAAGGATCTTTGTTTCTTCCCTGCAGGTACTCTGTGAAGCTGTCATGTGCTCAGGAGAAGCTGCAGCCTCACTACCCGATCAGCCGGCCGACTCTTCGACTGGTCCAGCAGATCCTGACTCTTATTTTGCACAGATAATCGCACACAAACGCATGTGCACTTACACCTGAAGACAGGACTGTGACAGTGCCTTTACCAAAGTCTAACTACTTTTTCTTCAGTACTTTTAGCTGTATATTTCTCAGTTTCATCTCTACAATAAATTAACTGAGCAGTAAATCTGCTGCGAATACAGGTGAAACGAATGATTGCAGCAGAAATATTTGCACTGCTTTCTACCATGTGTATTTGTTTTGCTAAGCAGTGTTCCTATAATGCTGTAAAGCAGAAATATTCTGCAGGTTTCATAAGGGTTAGCAGTGCTTTGAGCTAAATGCTAACATGTTGATGGTTAGTGTTACCAGGATATAGTGTTTACCATGTTCACCATCTTAGTTTGGCGTATCAGCAGCTGCTAACAAGCATTAAACACAAACATTCCTGTTCTATGACCATTCTTCCCTTTGTTTGAATTCTGCCTTTGCGTATATATTGGACATGTAGATGTGTGTCCGATGTTTATAGTTGAACCTGTAAATGTGCAGTCCTCAGCTGATGTGCGCTCTAAATAGTAGTAAAGTTGAAGGTGAAGTTGTAAACGTCTTAGTAACAATGAAAGAAAGAGAGCAATTTGGAATAAATTAGTTGAATCAAGATCAATCAATATTGTTCGCAGTTAAGAACAGAATAAAAAAATGAAGTATGAGGCTCTGTTGCAGCATAGCTCTCTCTCTCTCGTAGCCCTTTCACGGAGCTCCGCAGCGCTTCGTTCAATAAACTGTCTGTACACTTACAAAGTTCTCAATGCTTCGGTTAACATGTAGGGACCCTCATTATGCCACTGTTGAAGTTTGGTGATATTTTGAGCCTTTTTAGTGGTACAAAATAGCGATTTATTTTTACTTTCCCTGTGCCCCGAATACTAGCGTTGTAAGCTAATCAGCGGTCCGCGCTAGCTTCTTTCAAGCTACAAACACAATCAATTAGCATGAAAACGTCCCAGAGAACGACAGAGTGGGTACACATCCATTATTAACCCCTAGGTTCATTTTGCGCCGGAATTGTCCTTTAATGTATAATAAAAAATAGTTCTCCAAACATACAGTACAATAACTTACATTTATATTACTGTCAAAGGTTGAGGCTTGCAGATAATTAAACTAAAATGTATTGCTCAGAATGAAGAGGCACAATTTGAACAAAACAAACAACCTCAGAAGAAAGGCACATGGTCAACACAGTGAGGAACCAATGAACAGTAGTGTTAATGTACTAACATGGCCCGGTCACACAGCACTCTGTTTTCCAGCAGTGATTCGTTGGCAATCTGTGCTTGTGTAGTCATTCACCTCTTGGCTTTGAGAGTTGGGCTGGGGTCCGTTTCAGAAAGCAGGTTTAGTGAAAACTCTGAGTTTGTTAACCCTGAGATGAGGGAAACTCTGGGTTTTCCGTTTCAGAAAGAGAGGTAACTTAACCTCAGAGTCAGTTACTATGGTAACTGAGTCTGTGAACCTAACCTGCTCGGGAGCAGGTTTTCTTCAAGAAACCTCGAGGTTTCTTCTCTCTCATTTCCTCATTCATTCATTCAGTCTGTTATCAGGCGCATTTTAATGCAGTTTGTTATCTGCATGAATAAAAAAAATGATTGGTTTATGTTAGGCAGATTATAAAACGTTTTTTTCTCAAACATGTCATGTCCTTTTGTAGACGATCCCGTCATTGAAAAAGCTGTATTAATTCACAGAGAGTTTACGTCGGGAGATGATATTGAGTCCCGACTAAATGTATTTTCATTTCCACATAACCGATTTGAGAGGTATTTTTTTCACAGTCCATCAGATATGTAGATACCTTATCCGTCCTCATATCACTAACATCAACCATCGTGGACATGCTTTAACATCCCAGCTGATTCTTTGTGTCACATTACGTTTTTTGCAAACGGCATTTATCTTTATTGGTGATGTGGATCATACTGTAATAGTAAAGCCACTGTAGCCGTCACAAAAGTGAGACTGATCGCTCTGAAACGTTTTTTGTAGTGTTCCCTGGACACAAACCAGTGAGAGCAATTAAAAAGAAATAAATGATTATAAATTATATTTCTGTTAATGATCATGGTGCTGCAGCCTCAGAATGGGATAGCTTACTTTTTCGCCCGCAGGATTGCACCCAAATGAAATTATAGGTGTAATACAATTCCAGTTTTCACCAGTAATATTATAACTGTGATTATATGAAATGTATGCACTGTAAATGCTTATGCATTGACTCGAGCAGCAATTTTCTCCCACAACAATTCTCTCTGTTGCAGCAGCAGCCACTGTCTTGCTTTTTTAACGAAATACATGTTTAAACTCGTTGTATGTCAGCATGAGTATTTCTGTTTGTTTGTGGTTGTTACCATGGTGAATCGTAGTATCATGGCTCCATTCATGCTGCCTTTTTATTGTGGTGGTGCACGTGCGTGAACATACTCGGAGTTCATTGAACCAACTCATATCAGCTGTTCTGGAACCAAAAACTCAGAGTTTCCCATCTCAGGGTAAATCAACCCAGACATCAGGGTTAGACTCAGAGTTTGTTAAACCTCCTTCCTGAAACGGACCCCTGGATTACAGATTCTGCTCCAGAAAAGCCAAGATCTTCTTCCAGGAGTCTTCCTGAGCGTCTGAATGGGGTTTGGTTTGTCCTCCCCACAGCAATATCACTGAGAACACAATGTTGTGTTTGAGAGAAGAGGAGGATTTTAATGGATATGTATGGCAGAATAAAGTACATCAGGGTATTCTAAATAGTATTCATTTCAGATATGTTATGTCTTGGGCAAGCACTGTTAAACCTGTGTGCCACCTGCAAGCAATGACTGCAGTTTTTCTTCATAATAGCTGCTCTGCCTGTTTTTACGTTTAGCACTTCTACGGTACCACTTGATATATAAACTAAAGTGCATTAAAAACAAGATCTCCAGTAGATATCTACTAATCAGCTTGTGATTGTAAAACCCCAAAACAACAAAATCTGCCCATATATAGTTATTGATTTTCATTAAAAATCACAAATTTTATTAGTGGTCAAGCTCCTCCACTTCCACTCTCTGTGTGTTGTCGTTCTCAAACTGTGTTCGCTTTGGGAAACAACAACAAGCTTCGAGCTAGTAAGCTATTCGCTGAAAATGGCAAGTTTTGAAGAAAATTTGGATTGTGCAACAAGGCAGGCCTGCTTGGTTCTTTCGGTAGGTGATTGCAAAGATTTACAAAGAATATGTTTACTATCTAACTGGAACGATTTGGGACCGATAGTGGGATTGCTGTGGACGAAGTACACATGGTGATACACTGGTAAGAGCAAATGACGTTTAACCTAGCTCACGTTACTGTCTTGTGTGAACAGCTAACTTAATTTAATATTTAATGTGGAGTTTTTTTTTTGTCTTTTGACCCTGCAGAACTCACCTTTCTCTTTTGTGTCCTTTACAAACTTAGTAGCTCTGAAGTGAGGTGTGTATGGCGGCTCAATCAGATGTCCAGCATCAGGGTAGTAAAGTCTGGTCAGCAGGTGCAGGTTCCCTGCTGCACGCATCATCTGGGCCATCTGAGGGTCAAAGGTCAAATGAAAACCGCACAAACTGAATTCACTTCTGTGGTGTTACAGTAGGTGTGAAACCCCCAAGCCTGATTTTTAGCACAAACATAACTGAGTTAGTAGATTTGAGCCTTTATTTATCAGTTCTTTGATGGTGGCTTAACTCACATCCTCAGAAGACTCCACTGTGGCCATGTTCTGATCATCATGGCTGTTCACCACCATAACTGGACAGTTAATTCTCCCCACCTTGAAAGAAATGACCAGAAAGAACGACTTTAATGTGGGCTTGTAGAATAAACCAATATGAGTCAAGGGCCCTATTTTAATTGCACAAACGCAAAGAACAAAAAGGCTGGGAGGAGTGGAATATACGGATCGAAGGGAGTGGTGATTAATAACAGTCCTGCTACCTGCAGAAGTTTTTAGATGACTCTGTAATTGTGGGCTGTCTCAGCAGCAGTGTGGTGGACAGTTTTCTGAAGTGCAGCACAACATCACAAACACTAAGGAGTTGGTGTTGGACTTTAGGAAGCAAATGACCCGCCCAAACCCAGTCAGCATCAGGAGAACAGAGGTGGACATTGTCAAGGAGTTTATGTACCACACTAGACAATAATGGCGTTTTTCCATTACATGGTACCTGCTTGACTCGCCTCGACTCTACTCACCTTTTTTGATTTTCCATTATGAAAAAAAGTCCCTGGTACCTGCCAACAGGTACTTTTTTTTTAGTATCACCTCCGTCGAGGTTCCAAGCAAGCTGAGGCGATACCAAAAGGTCACGTGAAAACCTACAGACTACTGATTGGTCGGAGAGAATCATCACTAATCACTGCGTCATCATTGCTAGCGACAGACGGGGGTGTCCTGAACAAACCCGCCATTTTTAAATAGTTTAGCCAGCGGTGTTTTTTTTGCTGCATCCAGCTAGCCTGGGAAAACTCTGAAGAACTTCCGGCAAATTTGAGATTGGTTCTGCAAGTCAATCTGGCCAAGAGCCCATTCAAGCCCATTTCCAGTTTTTCCAAATCGAGGCACCAATCACAACCATTGAGGCAGGCTTTACACAATGACGATAGCGCAACGACGGCAAGCAGCTTTTTGTTTACATTTAACGTGACGGCCACCGAAGCGCAGCAACCTGTTGATGCCGCTGTCGCTGCTACGTCAGCCGAATTGTTGGTCTGATTGGTTGAAGGACTATCCAATTGCGCCCAGAGGCATTTGAGCGGCGTCCGTTGGTGACGCCCCTTTGGAAATGAGCTGCGAATGAACCTTCCCCAGACCCACTCAGTCTGGTTACAACTGAGAAGGGTCTGGTGTCAACCAGGCTAACATCCAGCTTCTTTTGAAACAAAATTTGTCTTCTGGCTGTCAACAGCCACATTCCGAGAATCAAAAACAACACACCTTCAACGTTCTGTGTGTGTGTCACGTTAGGTCATGGCAGTTTCCTGCGGCGTCGCTATGACAAGCCACGCTCGCCTCATGCATGAGGCGGTACTGAATCTGCAATGCAAAAAGGAGGACGGCACCGCGGTCGGGCCGAGCCCAGTAGAGCTGATACTAGTGGGTAAGCGTCATAAGGCTCTGTAATAGAAAGGTCAGAGCGGCCTGAATTTTCTTAGGAGACTCAGATCTTTCAACTTCTGCTGAACAATGGTGTAGATGGTTTATCACTCTGTCAAGGCCAGTGTCATCTTCTACGCTGTAGTGTGCTGGGGCAGGAGGGTAAGAGCAGTCGATGCTAAAATACTAAATAAGCTCACCAGGAAAGCTGTTTCTGTCCTAGGAGTGGAACTGGAGTTTTTGGTGGAGGTGACAAAGAGGAGGATGCTGAGACAACTATTCAGTATTATGGACAATGCCTCTAATCTCCTACACGGCACACTGGAGTCATATCAGAGCACCTTCTGCCGTAGACGGAGGCCACAGAAGAGACCAGAGACCATCAAACTGTAAAAATCATCCTACTTCTGCAGGACGGACAGCTAAAACATCCGACACAGAACAATAATATCAACATGTGCAATAACCATCTGTCAGGTCTGCATTGGAATACAAAAAAGAAATAGATAAGAGAGCCGCGGAAATAGGGCGCCATGTCAGATATTATTGTCCGATGTAAAAAAATAAATAAATAAAAAGTCAACTATGAAACTGTTGTGCTGTGTGATCAACGAAAGGCTGATATCTGTTTAAGCAAATCAATACAGTGTAATCCTTGTGTGTTATGAGTGCAACGTGTACTCGGAATCGGTAGACCCATATCTCGCCATATCTCATAGTTGTTCTCATCCAGGCGTATCTTGTGAGATCTCCTGCCATCACAAATAATTCTTCCCATTAGTCCAACTGTCTATATCCTTGACGTTCCACATCCGGAATTGCTCCGAAAAAGAAATTTCGCCGGATGCATGTATTTTCGGCCAGATGTCCGGTACCTTCCGCTTTCTTTGTTTTTGAATTTTAAACTCTGGTGCATTTCTGAGGACTATGGTTAACTGCTCCTCAGATCTCTGCAGAGTAAATTAAGACAGCTTGCTAGACTATCTGTCCAATCTGAGTATTCTCTTGCACGACTATTTAACAGCGGCTCTGTGTGGAGCATAGCGCCGCCCATGACGATTGTGATTGGTTTAAAGAAATGCCAATAACCCAGAGCATGTTTTTCTCCTATCCTGGAATGCTATGTGGACTAGCCAGACCCTCCTCCACTCTGCAGCGTGTGGATGGTCTGGCAAAGTGAGACTAGTCCAACTGTGACACTTTGTGTACTGTATTCATGTTACTGACAGAATAGCAGAATACCTACATGTTCAATGCTTCTTTGATGGATCCCCCCCGTGGATAAAGGTGGTTGCCGCTGACACAAACACAACAGGAAGGCTAGAACAAAACACAACGATACACCCTGAGACTCTTGACATTTATCTGTGTGCTATCAGGGCCCAGATTTCTGCAGGTTTTCAATATTTAAACCTGCCCGCTGTGCCACATGGTTTAATAGCCACATATTCAAGGCTAAATAAAAAGCAACAAGATATTTTGCATGTCACTCACCTTGATAATGCTGCTCTCCGCTGCCAACAGGAGGGTCAAACTGGCGCCGAGGGAAAGACCAAAAATTCCAACTTTGTCCGGCATCACTTGAGGATGGTCTTTCACAATATTAAACGCTGTCTGTGCAGAAGTAGATAAGAGGAAATTAAGAAAATATTTATCTTTTTAAGGCAGTTCTACCAGCTACTTCCCTCACCAAGAGAGTGTGTGTGTGTGTGTGTGTGTGTGTGTGTGTGTGTGTGTCTCAGTGAGTACTAGTAAGTTTCAGAATAATCTCTGTGCCACCGCGGTCGACGAGCAGCAGCAGGGATTTGAATATGGTAATTGGCTTTTCAGTTTGATATCTTTTACAGTTTTTGTGAAAAAGCTGTTTAAGTTTAGTGATCATTTCAGGATTTTTCTGCGTTTCTAGTGAGTGTGTGTTGCGTCTGCCAGAGTGGATAATGTCATCGCTAGAGCACAGCACCTTAAAAAAAAATATTTGTCCCCTCTCTATAAATTGCTCTCACGCCCACAATATCTACTTGTCATACACAATTTTATACATCAAAACATAGGTATTTTTGTCTAGTTTCAGCCAATGTGCTCAGTTTTGCGATATGCCTTATACTTTTGGCTCGATGAGCTTCCAAATGACAAGAGTTCCACATCTCCCTCCATTCACGGCCATGTTAAACGTCCTCCACATTTCCCAGCGAAACGCAGAGTGAACCACTTTTTTAAATCGCTGATATGCCCACATTTTTAAGTTTATCAACATAAATTTTACATGAATACGTTCACAAAGGCCTTGTGGTGGTCACGATTACATCATTTCACCGATAGCCCTTATCGTTTTAGCAGTCTGAGGCTTTATTTGAGAGCTTGCTCTGTATCTTTGAATAGCTCCAGTGTGGCACAGCTGACAGTTTCAGCAGGTGACACGGTCGTTAACCTGATTAAAGATCAAAGAGATCTCATCACAGACTTCAAAGGGGGTTTTCACTGGTCATACGTTACCATGACAACCCTTTCACAGACAGTCGACTTGAATACTACAGGCAGTAATACGAACATTAGTCTACATCTTTTGCGTTCCACTTCTGTCTGTCTCTGTCCGTCTGTCTGTCTGTTTGTTTCTCTCTGTCTGTCTCTGTCTATTCCTCTCTCTCTCTTTCTCTCTCTCTCTCTCTCTGTCTGTCTATTCCTTCCTCTGTCTGTCTATTCCACTCTCTCTCCCTGTCTGTCTATTCCTCTCTCTGTCTGTCTATTTCTCTCTCTCTCTCTCTCTCTCTCTCTCTCTCTCTCTCTCTCTCTCTCTCTCTCTCCTCTCTCTGTCTGTCTATTCCTCTCTCTCTCTCAGCTTAATACGGTAATGCAGTTCATCTTCCAACTGACAAGTTGAAAAGTTTTTCAGCAGTGCAATCCATTTGAGATTTTTCAAACAATTTATTTCATATTTCCGCATTTTCATCTGTTTCTCATAGCATTTGTAAGTCTTCCAGACTCAATCATAATTTCAGTTAGAAAATAAATTATTTTATATATTTGTGGTGTTATTCAACTTTTTAATGAAATTCATGTTAATTGAAACCATTCATACTTTTTCAACTATTCTCACTACTTCAACTTCTACTTAACTGATTTAAGCTATTCATCCAGTTTAGCTTTAGCAATTCAGCTATTCAGCATTCCCACGCATTTTCTGCAGGAAATGCATTTTCTAGTTTGTAATTTACATCTCTTATTTCAAATACATGCACCTCACAGAAATACATCAGATTATAATGGCTTCATATGTGAGGTAAGCCTTTGACACTTATATGAATAGAATATTAATAACCAACACAAACCTCAAAATAGTTGAACTCTAAGTCTGATGACTTCAGCTCGCCGGGGGCGAAATACTCCAGCGCCAAAGAAGCATAACCATGAGACCCCAGCAAGGCTGAACGATACTCCACCAGCCCTCCACCACCCCCCCATACGTCCAACAGGCCGGGGAAGGGACCTGGACCTGAGGCAAGGACAAACAGATTATGAACTTTAAAGATACCATTCATTAATCATGCCAAAATACTTTTGGGCTAGGATACATGATAACCTATGTCGGATTGCAGGGACCCAGGTTCTATTCAGCCCAAGATGATTTGTTCTGGGAGATGGATCAATCCTAAGCAGGATGGATAAGCACATAAGAAGCTGTGTCCAGACTATTTAATGATAACTAGACAGATTATTTTGAGAGGTTGGAAGAATGAAGGGGTGCTGTTAATTCAAGAGTGGGCTAGTGAGATGGCTGGGGTGGCGGCGTTTGAAACAATGTCATATAAACGGTTTGCCAGATTGGATGTCTTTACTAGAAAATGGGGAAAGTACCTGAGCTTTCTGGAGGGCTCCTAAGAAGCTTTGTGCTGGGAGGGACGTGTATGACGGGTTTATGGTGTTGTCATTGATACATATGTTCATTTGGATTATATTATATTTTGTTTTGTGGTTTTTTAATTTATTTTTTGAACCTTTCACATTCACACAGTTACACATTCATACCTGGAAGCATGCCCAGTACAACCACAGTCTGCTGGGCCCAGTTTTTCAAAACATTTAATCTGGATCAAATTGATGCAGATTTGGAAATCCCATATTTTGCTCTTCAGGATCACCTGATCCACCTTACTTTTATGACAGTTTTTTAAAGGAACATTGGATTGGATCACTGTGATCCAAATACCAAATTTCAGGATTACCAAATCCTGTTTACCAGAGCCTTAAATGGAACCAACAGTGTAGCCTACTGGCTTAGCAAAGAACAGGTAGGCAAAATACTGATGGCCACAAATAGCCATTGTTTGTTTTAATTTAAAGAAACAGAAACATTTTACATTCCTTATTTTGTTATAATGTTAAATAGCAAAACAAAAACAATACTATCCAATAGTCTATATCTCATTAGATGTGACATGCTTCATATATTCTTCAAAGAAATTCATCAGTAAACCTTTATTTTATGATAAATGATTAAAAGAAAAACCTCTCTGATTTTATTTGGTTCGAAAAATCATAACTGAATCCAGCCTTCTGATGGGATCAGGATAATCCTGTTTTTTTTTTGTTGGACCAAATAGATCCCAAACCGAGTTCCAAGTTTTGAAAAACCCAAAGGGCAGGTTTGATCCAGATCAAATGTAAGATCGGATTACATGATCTGATCTTGTTCGGAATCCCTCTTTTGCTTTTGAAAAACCCATTTCCGAGATTTGATCCAATCTGTGATCCTAAATCCCACTGGATTACTTTTGAAAAACTGGGCCCTGGCCACTGGGCAGCTCCACTGGAGCAGTTGGGGTTAAGGGCCTTGCTCAAGGACACCTCAGTGGTGGTAATGAAGGAGAGACAAGCGCTGCTCTTTCACTTTCCCCACCCAAATTTTATCCTGCCGGTCTGGGGATTGAACCGGCAGCCTCCCGGTCCCATGCTTGCTTCTTAAATTTTTATGCCACCACTGCCCCAAATATTGTGGTTACCGTGTCATCTTTTCTTGTTTTTTGTCTGGGTGGGTGGTGATGACAAAAACTTTTGTGTGTCATGTTTGAATAGAAATTGTTTATCATAAAAAAAAAATCATGCCAAAAAAATTAACAAAGAATTTCTCTTTAAAGACCAACAAAAGGAAAAAAAGACGAGGAAGTAGTTTTTAAGGTAATGCACCTGGAGGTAGAAACAGGGTCCCTCTCACTCCCTTCTCTCTGATTTCAATCCTCTGGAGCCCTGGAGCCATGTACCATCTCTCTGTGAGCGACGAGGCCAGAGGAGCCTGCTCCCTGAAGCCCTCCACTACATGTCCCCTGTAGACAGAGATGTTGACCAGCAGGGGGCTGCAGACGTTCCTCTTCCTCAACCTGACAGACAAGAGATTCAGGTGTGTTATGCTAGCAGTGGCTAATGTAGCCTTGAGCCTGCAGAAGAGAAGAGGAGCAGGCTACAGAGGTCTGGTAAGTTCACTTCTTTCCAACTCCACATCCCCAGATTTCTCTTGATATTTTTGGGAGCTTTTGAACTGTTGAAAATATATATATTTGAAGACGTCAGTTTGGGGCACATTTCTGACGAGGGTTGTTAACAACTGAATATAACTATAATGTTATCCATGGTTTTCTGTTTGTGGTTAAGTACAAATAATTAATAAGAGATCAACTGTGAGGACAGAGAGTCATGTGCAGGGGTTATCTGATAACATTCATCATTACAGAGGTAAATAAGACAGTTGTGTTCAGGTGATATTGCCCAGCCCTCTGCAGCTTCACAGCCCTTAACGTATTACCTGAGGCCTTCGCGGCTGCCTGGGACGGGACGCATACTCCACAACAAACCCATGGCTTCTTTTCCTGTGTACGTTCCCCCAAAACTCAAATCATCTGTAACTACAAAAGCATTCAAATGTCAACAAAACAAAATATACAACATTTTCAACAAGCATAAATTAGCTGTAAAATGATGCACAGACAGCAAACATCTGAGGAATGTATGTGTTTGGCATGAGGCCACTCACTGCACACATCAGGTATCAACGATGAGCATTATGACCTTGTGGTTGTATGCATCCACCAACCAGTCAAGTTGCAGTTTACATCCATGTCTGTCCTTACTCATATAATATATGTAGTGAAGATTTTGAAGCAATTTAATAAAAGTCATTAAAGCTGCAGTGGGTAGAATAAAAAACAGCAGAATTTGAAGTTCTGTAGAGTGAGACCTCTTCCTGCAGCTGTCCCTCCCCCCTCTCTGTCGCACAGGCAATGCGCAGAACAGCCAATAGGAACGCTCTCTCTCTCTCTCTCTCTCTCTCTCTCTCTCTCTCTCTCTCTCTCTCGAATGACCTGTGATTGGCCGATCTCCCGTCAGATTATCTAAAACCTGAGGCGGAGGTGCAGCAGTCTGGTTTTCTAGACCAATTAAATTACAATCTGTTGAAAGATTATTATGGAATTGTTGCCCGATGACACCATAAAAGGGCCACCTACCACAACTTTTAAGTGCACTTTTTGGCGAAACATGGATGTTTCACACACATCTTCAACCCGACAGCACAGAAGATCTATACCAGGCACCGTTTCAAGGTGGGCACCCAAGATTAGTATTACATAGAACAGAACAGAAAAGAATAGAATGAATGTTGTTTATTGTCATTGTACATGTACAACGAAATTGCATGTAGTCCTATCAGTGTCACCAATTCAGTATCCGACCAAATGTCTCCCCTTCTGTTTCTGAGTTATGGCATTGAATATTATGATGTCGCAAGGTAGTTGACCTTTGACCTTTTGGATATAAAATGCCATCACTTCATCATGTTAGACATTTGTGTGAAATGTTGGCTCAAAATTTGTTTAAGGAGATAAAAAGGAAGCGAACCCACCAGACACTGTTCCTCTGTGATTACTGATGTAGTGTCCGTAGGCCTCCCAGTAGTGCTTGTCCTCACACTGGTGGAGGGAGTGAAGTGTCACTGGAGATCCTGGAGGCAGATTCTCCACCACCACCTTGAAATTCTCATCGACCAGAGCCCGACTGGGGAACACAGAGAGCATTGGAGCCACAGTGTCAGACATGGTCGATAATCCTCTGTGGAGAAATGAAAACACATGCACGAGTTATGTTTTATCAAGTGTAGGGGTTTAGTTATTTAAGTTGCTAATTGTTCACCGTTATAGGTAATTTTGTTTTGTATATAAACAAAACTATATATATATATGTTATGTTTATGGTCAAAAACGTCTTTATGTGGATGAAACCACAAAATGCAGGATGCAGGTAGGCCTAACACTTATATATAACACTATATATATAATGCAGTAAGGGAGCTTTCGCATCAAGGACATGTCCTGGGCCAGGATCCAAATACACTTTTGACCCCAAACGTCCAGTTTGTTTGGTTCGATTATTTTGAACATTGCGTTCCGTTCCCGGTCATGGTTGTTTTTTTGTTGTTGCACTACTGGTTAAAACTATAAACATGCACACAAATGTAGTGGAGTAAGATGTACATTTGCCTCTGAAATATAGTGGAGTACCTCAGATTTATTCTTTAGTACAGTAGAAAATATATATTTATGGAAATGGCGTGAGTGACGTGCATGTCAGGTGTAGTCTGCTATATGACATAACTTTGGCCATCATGCCCTCATACTAAAACTCTATTATTTCACAACAAATCCTATATGAACTGAACCTGTTTGTTGCGAAGTTTCCACCATCCAAACCGAGATCCGCATGTCTAGAGTTCGCCATGGAGCAGACACAGATTTTCAATTAACAGCATGACATCATGATTTTGGGTAAACATACACGCCACTTTCCTAAAGCCAAATGGCGTGTTATCTGTACGCATTTTGAGCTATCCGCATGTATGTCTACGCTGTAAACAGCGCACAGCAGTCTGCTACGTCACAGCGTAAACATACACGCCACTTTCTAAAGCCACGTGGCGTGTTATCGCGATGCTACATGTTATCGCGATGCTACATGTTATCGCGAGGCAACATGTTATCGCGAGGCTACGGTTGGGTTTAGGAAACGTCACATGCAGGTTGGGTTTAGGAAAAGAAGAACGGGGTTGTGTTTAGGAAAAGAACAAACGTGGAAAGGAAACATCACACGCGGGACACGATCCCTGCTCTCCTGGATGAAGTGAAAGTCCTGTGTTTTACCCAACCTCCACCCCATCCAACCTCCCTACGCGGATTTTGCCCTTTCATACTACTCACTGCAGCGTCAATTCACATGCAATCGCAATGTAATGTAAGTCGATGGAGGCCAAACGGCGTTGATAAACACGCTAAAAAGCGAGTATGCGTCTTGATAACACGCCAATAATGGCATACGAATTGGTGTGTCATACATACGCCAATTCATGACATCAGTCTGCAATTAATCAATCTGGGACACTATACAGAAACTGAAATTGGATATGTTTTCCCATTTCGACGCGAAAATGGATAATATTCAATCAGGCTTACAAACATTACAAGGCTCGCTGTCCATACTTGGTGAGCATGTGTCCGAACTTGAACAAAGAGTAAGCTCAAATGAAGACAACTTAACTGAAAAGTTAAGTTAAAGCATGTTAAAACACTAGTGAGCGAAAACTCTTACCTGCATGAAAAAATTGAGGATGCAGAGAATCGTTCTCCTACTACGTTACAAACGAATGTGCCGAAAGCTGGGCCAAGGCCAATCCTGGTGAAATTCCTCAGCCTACAGGATAAACAACTAATTCTATGTCATTCATGTGAGAAGACGGAACTAATGTATAAAGGCAACCGCGTCCACATCTTCCCTGATTTCAGCGCTGGCACTGTCCTCAAACGTCAGCAGTTTGATGACATCAAGAAAAAGCTCTGCGAACTGAACATGGAATATTCTCTTCTCTATCCTGCCGTACTGAGGATCATCGCAGCGGGCAAAGTAGTACTATACTGCTCTCTCTCCCTATTTATCCCCCATCCACCTTTTCTTCTATGTCCCCGAATAGTCAACATGGGTAAAGGCTTATTTGTCATCCATCTGATTATTAGGAGCTTGCCACATAAAATTGATCTTTTAAGGGCATGGCTTGTCTATAATAAACCTAATGTTATCACACTGTCTGAGACCTGGTTGAATCAGATGAGGAAATCAAACTGGATGGTTATGTTTTGTATAGAGCTGATAGCGGTACTTGTGGAGGAGGGGTAGCCACTTATCCTCAAACTTATTATCCAAGCTTGTAACCCCAAAGGAAAACCCTGTACACTTTGAATGTCTTTTTGTTAAAATTTGTCATCAACAGACCTCCAAACTCCCCTACCTAGAGATTGGCATGGTTTGATTTCAGTTAGCCTAATAGCTGGTTTGATTTGCATTGAGAGATGATTTTATGGAAAGTACCCCATGCCAATCTCTAGGTATGGTGAAGGGTATGTGATGATGTGGGGGTATGGTGAAGGGTATGTGATGATGTGGGGCTATTTTAATTCCAAAGGCCAAGGGAACTTTATCAGGATGCATAGTATCCTGGATCCATGAAATAACTGGCCTTTAAAAATAAAAATCTGCCTGCCACTATGGGAATTTAACATAAGGGTGTACTTACTTATGCCCCCTGTATTTTAAGGAAAAAGCATTTATTTATTTATGATACATTATTCATTCACAAAGAAAATTGGTGTCCTTAAAGATTGGATTTTTCCTCATTTTGTTAATTAAGGCATTAAGATCAATTTGCAAAAGATGATTTTATTCCTCTTTTTAGTCAACTTTAGCATGGGTGTCCTAATTTTTTCACATGACTGTATGTATGTATGTATGTATATATATATATATATATGTGTATGTATATATATATATATATATATATATATATATATATATATATAGTGTGTGTGTATATATATATATATATATATATATATATATATATATATATATATATATATATGTATATATATATATATATATATATATATATATATATATATGTGTGTATATAATGTATATGTGTATATAAATATATATATATGTGTGTGTATATATATATATATATATATACATATATATAATGTATATGTGTATATATATATATATATATATATGTGTGTGTATTTGTATATACATATGTATATATATGTGTATTTGTATATACATATGTGTATGTATGGGCTAGATGTTGTCATGCCTCTTAATACTGCAATATGTTTTATACATGGATTTGTTTCCATTGTTTCCAATAAGAAGTCGGTGGGGTGAGCGAGGCGGGATGAGGGAGAGCTTTAGCGAGTGTGAATGTACATGTGCTGTATTGTCTTTGTCTTATGTCTCGAGGACCCCCTCGAAAACGAGATGCTTCATCTCAAGGGGTTATCCTCCTAACAATAAATTTCAAATTTAGTAGGCTACTTTAAAAAAATGTAGGATATTTCCATCACTGTATAAAAGAATGCATGAAGCATAATTATCTGGTCCTGTATACTGAAGTCATTCATGCAGAGCCTCATCCAGATACACTGAGGTTATGCAGTTGACATAATGTAAATGTGTGCTATATGTGACATTCACTCCAGCTAGTTTCAATACTTTAAATCAACTATTTACTGACAAATAGATGTTTGGACCAGTCTTAAAATGAAAAGAATATCAGAAGACAGTTTCACCAAAAGGACTCACTGAGTTAGACACACGTTCCCAACAGGTCCACGAGGGCTCAGAGAAATCTGTTAAACTGCTGCTTTCTGGACTTTATACCTTTCAACACACTTTCCTTCAGCTGCAGTCATTCTTTAGGGGATTTCACGTTGGAGACATTCCTTGTTGTTTCCTCTGGGGTGACATTGATCCAGCTATTTGTTGTAATGGAAAAATGTCACAGGCTATATAAAAATAATGGAGTTTAAACTAAACTTGACATTTGTATTACTGATATAACACAGTGAATTACTTTCATTTATTTATTTTTTCTTTAAATACTTACACAATCTCTACAATCAGTTGTGTTGGTTGTTGTAATTTTTTTTGTTAATAAAGTTAGAAACAAACTCTAGGTGGGAAGTCACTCGGCCAGAGGTCTGTGGGAGGCAATAATACATCCATGGGGGCAAGGTCCTCCATCAAGAACAGAACATCCTATGCTAGAAAATCACGTTTTTGCTGCACACACAATGTCATTCATTTATTTCATCTGCAGTTACATCCCAACAATCAACAAGATAAGGCAAGAAAAAATGATAGAGATTGTAGCACTCCTGGAAATAGATTACAAAGTGGTTTACTAAATGTATCCTATGGGATGAAATGATAATAAGATATTAAAATCTGTATTTATTAAGCACTTTCTGTTACACAAGGCAAACAATAAATAAATATCAATGAATAGGATAAAGGATAAATTACAAATGTGATCTAACTTTAATTCACTTTCACAACAAAAATACAAAATAAAAATACAGTTTGTGTAATTGTGATGAAGAATTTAAAAGGGTGCAGTGAGAGAGGAACGTTATTAGAAATATGTCAAATTTAATTTTTAATATTCAAATGGTAGTTCATTTTAATTTAGTTAATTTTTTTACAGTGTATGTTCAAAACAAAAAAATATTTTAAGTGTTAAGTTACGAAGCAGAACTTTATCGACATCCAGTAGACTGTCGGGCCTTTGTTGAAGATGGAACGGAAACAGCGTGAGGTTACCGAAGTCTGTCACTACCTGATGTGAGTTGAGTGCAGATGTGAGTTGCGCATGGGTCACTTTGGGACAGATGCAGATCTGTTTTGCTGTTAGCCACAGAATAATGAAATAGGTACATTACATAGCAGTAATTTATTATTTAGCATAAGGCATCACATTTTCACGGTATGATCCCCAGGGACGGACTGGGACCAAAAATTTGGCATTTTGGCCCAGACCGGCCCACCACATAAGATCACAAATACCACCCGTCCTTGCGCTCCCCTGAATATGTATACCAACTCCTACTCCTTAAAACTACTATACGCCATGTAATGAGTAAGCAAGAATCAGTGACAGTTGACACATTAAATACTTCAAAAAAGTGCCATTTATTAATACAATAAAACGGTATACTCTTCAGTGTTATCATCAACAGTTTGTCCACCACTTGTTTTTGGCTCAGTTTTATCAAGGGGCAACGTGTTTTAAGGGGAGTTCGGCTTACCGCAGGTTCTTCCCTCCCCTCCTGAGTCTCCTCCTCACTGTGCATGCCACCGACACCACCACCACCACCACCACCACTATCATCAGCCACGGGAGCTAATGAAGGTCCTGCTACTGCCAAAAACATGTCTGTCAATTTGACACACTTTTTCTCACGCAGCTTCTCTGCACCTCCTTTGCGTTTGTTCTCCATGATCTCTATCACTATTCTAGCCTGGCAGATGCACACTAAAACTGCATGCAGGCAGAAATCCCAAAGAGGGTGCTGTTTTAAAATTATGATTGGGCCAGGCCAGTGTCAATTAAGAAAATAACCAATGGGCCGCTGAGCTACGTGTTTCATGGGCCCCGTCTGTCAGGAAAAAAAGCTAGCCTATGTGATATTTTTGACTAAAGTGTTTTGGGCCAGCAGCCCAGTGTCTATTGAAAAAAACAATGGGCCGCCGATCTAGGCCTACCACTTTTATGGGCCGGACAACATTGTTTTTTAAATAAAATAAATTAATAAATAAAAAATAAAATAAAGTGTCGGCGGTTGGCCCAAAAAGCACGTCGGCCCACCAGGAAAGTGTCCGGTATGCCAGATGGCCAGTCCGCCCTTGATGATCCCTGATGTCAGTTCTAGATTAGAGGCTGAAGTAGCCTACGAGAACCTGCTAACAAGAGACTTCTGTAATGTCAATACAATAAAAGTGGACCTACATAACGAAGTTCGTTCACTGCTGGCTACAAGTTAGCAATCAAACAATTCCAATTTTCAATTCAATTCAATTTTATTTATAGTATCAAATCATAACAAGAGTTATCTCGAGACACTTTACAGATAGAGTAGGTCTAGACCACACTCTATAATTTACAAAGCCCCAACAATTCCAATAGTTCCCCCAAGAGCAAGCATTAGCAGTGGCTATTGCGACAGTGGCGAGGAAAAACTCCCTTTCAGGAAGAAACCTCGGCAGACCCAGACTCTTGGTGGGCGGTGTCTGACGGTTGGGGTTATGATGGTACGGGATGTAGCGTGGCACAGCCAAGGGGGTAAGCTTTGCTTCAGAGCTCGAATCTCCTATGGCGCCATTTTGATGCTATAAAGCGATCACCCCCCGTTAGCATTCCATTGACTGCCATTCATTTTGACGTCACTTTGACAGCGAATAACTTTACATCTGAAGCGTTTAAAGACTTTATTTGTCCATTGTTTATTTCTAAAGAAACACAACAATGTATAAAAGGCTCCATTACCTTGTACCTCACGTTATGGCTCCGTAGCAGACGTTTTTGTAAAAATAGGCTAACGATTGTGTCATAACCACGCGACTTACTGTCTCATAGTAGAGGAACAGACAAAGGCTGTCACTTGAATGGCGTTTTGAGCTAACGTTAGCAATCAAACAATCATAGATAGCAAAAACTTTTTGAAATGATTTCCATCTTCTGTTATTGTTTGTAATGAGAAAAAGTTTATTATTTTATGGATTTCACAATGCACCCGGATCCGGATCCCTTGGCGTTTAAATCTGAGCATGCGCAACTCACATCTGCACTCGACTCACATCGGGTAGTCTGTCTGAAGTCTTGCACCTGGTAAGTTCTGCTGTTTAAGCTAGTGATGGGCAAACGAAGCCTTGTGAAGCCTCTGAAGCTTCTCCCTGATTGTATTGCAAAATGATCCGAAGCATTTAAAACAACAACAGCCAAACTTAAGCTTACAACATGAACATAGGAGAGACAGAATGGACACATGCATATGGCATGACATGACTGAACTTGAATTAAATGACATGAACATGACATGACTGAATTAAAAATATAAAGCCAATGTTTGAATATAACATAATATAATAATATAAACTACTGTGATCAGGATTTGAATGTAAGTATGTTTAATTAGGCTAAATATGGATTCAATAAACTGCAGCAACAATGCCACCTTCTACCGCTACATAGAATTACGTACAGGTGTATGTAAGTAGGCTAATTTCCATTAATAGGCTAATCAAATAAATTGCAAGCCACACTCAAAAACCCTGTGATGTTCCAGTGAATTGTAACGGGCCATTTGTAAGCACGCAGCAACATGAAGCGAAGTTTATGAATGCTTAGTCTACTACACGTCTTTTTAATTTCACCTCGTCTCGCAACATAGCTTACATTGGACGAAAGGCAACGCTATGGACTGCCAATCTGATGACTGAGGTATGATTCCCACTACCGTTACATGCGTTACATGCAAGGGGGTAAGCAAGCCTCCACAAAGCGTACCTCCTATGGAGCCATTTTGTTGCTATCAAACCATCACCTCCCGTTAGCATTCCACGTTATGGCTCCGTAGCGGACGTTTTTGTAAAAATAGGCTAACCTATATTACTGCTGCATAGTGGAGGAATTACCGTACAGTACAGGAGAAGCTCGCAGGCAGTTTTGACTTACATTAGCTGTTTAAGTTTAATTACTAATGTTAACTAGCATTTTAGTTAGCAATAATTAGCCTGTGCCTATGTTATCTCCTAACCTATCTACGCTCTCCGTCTCTGCTAGATTCTGAATGATTAAGATTTCTCTTGGCACAGCAACTTTCAGACAGGTTGCTCACGTCACATCTACTTCTTCAAGTTGCGCAGTAAGAGACGCGCGCGACCTCTGCTCGTGCGTCATAAATCCGGGCGCGACGGCAAGATATTACGTCATTTTGACGTCACGATGGCGCACACCATCTTGGATGCGGCTAGTATACCGTACGTTTAACGCTCAGCCATCACCGGAAAAGTGCTTCTAATAGACTACACTGGTCGTCACATTGTCCATTTATTTTATTATCTTACATGTTACATGTGGCAAAAATTCAAGAGGGTAAGCTTCTCCTCACACCTTTGTTGCACACCTTGAACGATTTTAACTTCCTCAATAAGTAGATTCTCTGTTGACTCCGCCTAACAATAGAATCTGTGTTTGCACCAAATCTTAACTTGGAGTCAAACACAGTTAGAGGTTAACTATTAGTAGTTATTTATTGCACTTTATACCCAAAGAAAAGCATCTCAGTTGATGAGAAGGAAGAGATAAAAACACTTGAGTGTATGCAGAAATGTGCACACTGAATACTGGCAGCTTTACAAAGTAAATATTTGATCCCATCCCTCTACAGATCTTCAGACAGGTGGTGCGATACAGAAGCACAGCCACCAGCCTCATCCTGGAGAGATGTGAGTAAACTTTCTGTTTTACTTCCTCTCTCTTATGAACTAAACCTATCCACTCTCTACCTGTGAAACTCTTCTGTCTAATAATGGGGATCTTCTGTGTCTTTATTCCAGCGATAAACCGTGTGCAGCTGTTAGGCCGAGTGGGTCAGGACCCAGTGATGAGACAAGTGGAGGGTCGTAACCCGGTTACCATCTTCTCCTTAGCAACCAATGAAATGTGGCGGTCTGGAGACGGAGAGATGAGTGCAACAGGTACATTCTCGAGTCATACTTGATGATAGAAATACAGAAAAATAGTTTTTTTAAACTCACTGTGCTTTATGCTAAAACGGTAAGAAATCCACATCACGACAACAAACACAAACTAAAGACCCTCGTATTTATTATGCATATAGTAACTAATCATGCGCCTGAGGAAATAGATTCAAGATTTCAGCTTGCTTTTGAAAGTAGACAAGATTGTGACAGATCTCCGGTCAGCTGGCACAAACTAACGAAAAGTGCCCTCACCAGATTGGGATATTGTTTGGTCAGATTTTGTTGCTGTCCAGCTGGAAAACGTCATGACCATCAACGGACAATAAAAGCCTCCTCCCAGGCTCATGATAGTTTTGATCTGACACTTCAGAGCCGTTGAGTAATAATCTGCCACAAAACATCCAGACTTGGACTTCCTTAACAGATGACAAAGTGCTGGAGTCGTGTTGTACAGGGCCCATTGTATACGATTAAATATATTATTCAACTATAATCACACAGGGACAAAATGCACACTGCAACTAACCATTGTTTGCAGTCAATCAATCTGTCGATCATTTTCTCAGTTAATCCATTAGTTGTTTGATCGATAAAATGGTGAAAAAAGTCGATCACTGTTCCCCAAAGCCCAAGATGACGTCCTCAAATGTCTCGTTTTGTCCACAACTCAAAGATGTTCAGTTTACTGTCACAGAGGAGTGAAGAAGCTAGAACATATTCACATTTAAGAAGCTGGAATCAGAGAATGTTTACTTCTTCTTTTCGTAAAATATGACTCAAACCGATAAATTGATTGTCGAAATAGTTGCCGATTAATTTACAACTCATCTACTCACTGATTAATCTTTGCAGCTCTACACAGCAGCAATAGTCGCTGAAACACAACAGATAAGACATATTTGTTTACAAATACGTATTTTTCCCCACACCACATTATGTCTGGCTGGAATAAATGCTAACATGTTGATGGTTAGTGTTACCAGTATATAGTGTTTACCACGTTCACCATCTTAGTTTGGCGTATCAGCAACATCTGCTAACAAGCATTAAACACAAACATTCCTGTTGTATGACCATTCTTCTCTTTGTTTGAATTCTGCCTTTGTGTATATATTGGACATGTAGATGATGTTTATAGTTGAACCTGTAAATGTGCAGTCTTCAGCTGATGTGCACTCTAAATAGTAGTAAAGTTGAAGGTGAAGTTGTAGATGTCTTAGTAACAATGAGAGAAAGAGCAATTTGGAATAAATTAATTGAATCAAGATCAATCAATATTGTTCGCAGCTAAGAACAGAATAAAAAAATGACACAAAGATTTTTGAGCATTAAACATACATAGAATTTAGATGTGAGGATAGAGGAGTCTTGAAGGCCAAAAAAGTTGGTTTTGTTCAGCTGGACAAAAAAGACCTGAAACAAAATTGCTTCATGGTGGCCAATCAAATACGTGCAAGTTACATTCATGGTATATTACTTGGCATTGAATGCTGCAGTTTGACTGTCTCCTGTACCAAGTGGGGGTCTCTTGTCCCTCAAAACAAAGTCTAACAAGAGTCAGACTGAAGAAGCAAAGGGTAATAATGCCCATTCAGTCTGAATATTAGGTTACTGTCGGCAGGTAGTGCATTAAAAAATGATTCCTTAATAATATTCTTAATATATAATAAAAATTGTTCTCCAAACATACAGTACAATAACTTACATTTATATTACTGTCAAAGGTTGAGGCTTGCAGATAATTAAACTAAAATGTATTGCTCAGAATGAAGAGGCACAATTTGAACAAAACAAACAACCTCAGAAGAAAGGCACATGGTCAACACAGTGAGGAACCAATGAACAGTAGTGTTAATGTACTAACATGGCCCGGTCACACAACACTCTGATTCATTGGCGATCTGTGCTTGTGTAGTCATTCACATCTTGGCTTTGAGAGTTGGGCTGGAGTACAGATTCTGCTCCAGAAAAGCCAAGATCTTCTTCCAGGAGTCTTCCTGAGCGTCTGAATGGGGTTTGGTTTGTCCTCCCCACAGCAATATCACTGAGAACACAATGTTGTGTTTGAGAGAAGAGGAGGATTTTAATGGATATTTAAGGCAGAATAAAGTACATCAGGGTATTCTAAATAGTATTCATTTCAGATATGTCTTGGGCAAGCACTGTTAAACCTGTGTGCCACCTGCAAGCAATGACTGCAGTTCTTCTTCATAATAGCTGCTCTGCCTGTTTTTACATTTAGCACTTAGCCTAACTCCTAACCCTAACCCTTAACTTTACCACTTGATATATAAACTAAAGTGCATTAAAAACAAGATCTCGAGTAGATATCTAATAATCAGCTCGCGATTATAAAACCCCAAATGTTTGCTTTTGTAATTTTCAAAACAACAAAATCTGCCTATACATAGTTTTTGATTTGATGATTGATTGATTGTGTTTTGTCGTTCTCAAACTGTGCTCGCTTTGGGAAACAACAACAAGCTTGGAGCTAGTAAGCCAGTCCTTCCAGAAAAATGCGGAGTTTTTTTGTGATTGTTGCAGGCAAAAATCCTTGATTATGTGGCACGTTTTCTTAAAAAATATGATGGAATATGCGGGATATTTATGCAATTTTATGCGATGAAATAGCAGGAAGTTGCAAAAATTTCGGGAACTTGCAAAAACTGCGGTTTCATCATGGCTTCATCGCGGGGTTTGCAGCTTTTCAATGATGCTCACGTCACGTAATTACGTCACTTCATAACGTTCCCATGTCAACAGGGGAAAATGGCTGCTCTTGTGTGAAGTAAACGCAACATTTTTCAACTTTCTGCTAAGATATATGTGACTTTTTTGCAACGCAAATGCGGGGATTATGAAATCATGCAAGCCCCACATATTTTGCACGGATATCGGCAATTTATGCGGCGAAAGTGCGGCGTATTTGAAAAAATGCGGCCCCCGCATAAATATGCGGACTTTGGCTGATTATGCATTGAATTATGCGATCGCATAATCACGTTTTTCTGAAGGGACTGGTAAGCTATTTGCTGAAAATGACAAGTTTTGAAGAAAATTTGGATCGTGCAACAAGGCAGGCCTGCTTGGTTCTTTTGGTGAGTGATTGTAAAGATTTACAAAGAATATGTTTACTATCTAACTGGAACGATTTGGGACTGATGTGGAATTGATGTGGACGAAGTACACGTGGTGATACACTGGTAAGAGCAAATGACGTTTAACCTAGCTCACGTTACTGTCTTGTGTGAACAGCTAACTTAATTTAATATTTTATGTGGTGTTTCTTTTGTCTTTTGACCCTGCAGAACTCACCTTTCTCTTTTTTGTCCTTTACAAACTTAGTAGCTCTGAAGTGAGGTGTGTATGGCGGCTCAATCAGATGTCCAGCATCAGGGTAGTAAAGTCTGGTCAGCAGGTGCAGGTTCCCTGCTGCACGCATCATCTGGGCCATCTGAGGGTCAAAGGTCAAATGAAAACCGTACAAACTGAATTCACTTCTGTGGTGTTACAGTAGGTGTGAAACCCCCAAGCCTGATTTTTAGCACAAACATAACTGAGTTAGTAGATTTGAGCCTTTATTTATCAGTTCTTTGATGGTGGCTTAACTCACATCCTCAGAAGACTCCACTGTGGCCCAGTTCTGATCATCATGGCTGTTCACCACCATAACTGGACAGTTAATTCTCCCCACCTTGAAAGAAATGACCAGAAAGAACGACTTTAATGTGGGCTTGTAGAATAAACCAATATGAGTCAAGGGCCCTATTTTAATTGCACAAACACAAAGAACAAAAAGGCAGAAGTGGAATATACAGATCGAAAGGAGTGGTGATTAATAACAGTCCTACTACCTGCAGAAGTTTTCAGATGACTCTCTGTAATTGTGGGCTGTCTCAGCAGCAGTGTGGTGGACAGTTTTCTGAAGTGCAGCACAACATCATGCATGCAACGGCATGCATGCATGCATGGATGGATGGATGGACGGATGGATTTTTATTGATCCCAAACAAAATGGGAAATTCCATTGTTGCAGCAGCAAAAATATCAGACACACATCACACATACAGAATATACATGAAGTGGCACCTGAATAGCTCAGTTGGTAGAGCGGGTGCCCATATATAGAGGTTTACTCCTCGACGCAGCGAACCCGAGTTCGACTCCGGCCTGCGGCCCTTTGCTGCATGTCATTCCCCCTCTCTCTCCCCTTTTGTGTCTTCTGCTGTCCTATCAGAATAAAGGCTGAAAATGCCCAAAAAATAATCTTAAAAAAAAAAAAGAATATACATTAAGTAAAAGGATACAATATACATGAAATAATAATAGGATAGAATATAAGAACAAATAGTTTAAAATATCTATAAATTGGGAATAAAAACTGTACAACTGTTTAAATAGTAGTTATAAAGCTGTAGGTAAACAAACCTATTGTGCAAGTTGCAATTTGTGCAGTTTTGATGTCTATGAGTCTTCTCTGTCACTCAGTGAAGAAGCGTTAAAGTGCCCATATTATGAAAAAATCACTTTTTCTGGGATTTGGGGTGTTATGTTGTGTCTCTGGTGCTTCCACACACATACAGTTTCTGAACGTGTCCTGCCTTCAGTCTCTGGGTGAGCTGTTCAAAATCGGCACAGCTTGTGACGTCACAAGCCGAAACGAGCAGGCTAACCGCAACCATTAGCTCGTAGCGTTAGCGTTAGCATGCTAACGCTAATGCTAACGCTAGCATGCTACCTCGTTCTCAATAGCAAAGCACTGCTACAACACACACAAGTTCACCATAATCTACAAAAGAACTACTTCCATGTGCGCCCTCATTTAGAAGTCTCCCAGCTAATCCTGCCTTGTAACTGACCAAAGTTGTAGAAACAGCCTTTCTTTTACTGTCTATGGAGCTAGCTAGCTGACATGATCTACATCTGAGCTACTGCACATGTGCAGTGCAATCAAAGATAGTACAGAAGAAGAAAAGAGGTCTCACTCTGTAGCTAAAACAGAGACCAGCTGAAAAGAGGATCTGCAGCAGCGAGAGAGAGCGGTGCAGTACAACAAAAATATGGTGTTTTTTGAAAATTAAACCATGTAAACCTATTCTGGTACAACCTTAAAATACAATTATGAACCTGAAAATGAGCATAATATGGCTGCTTTAAATAGTTTTATTGCCTGCGGCAGGAATGATTTCTTGTAGCAGTCCGTGCGACATCGAAGCTATCGGAGCCTCTTAGAGAAGGTGCTCCTCTGTTGGACCAGTGTGGGGTGGAGAGGGTGGTCGGGGTTATCCATGATAGATAACAGAGCCAGCCTTCCTGATCAGTTTGTTCAGTCTGTTTTTGTCGCTGGCTCCGATGCTGCTGCCCCAGCAGATGGCGGAGGAGAACAGAGCGCTGGCCACAACAGACTGGTAGAACATCTCCAGCAGCTTGCTGCACACGTTGAAGGATCTCAGCTTCCTCAGAAAATAGAGTCTGCTCATCCCCTTCTTGTAAACAGCAGTGCTGTTGACTTTCCAGTTCAGCCTGTTGACGATGTTGACACCCAGGTATTTGTACTCCTCAACCATGTCCACATCTCCACCCAGAATGCAAAGGGGCTGCGGAGCCGTTCCCTTCCTCCTGAAGTCAATCACCATCTCTCTGGTCTTATCCACGTTCAGCAGCAGGTGATTCTTACCAGACCACTCCACAAAGTTGTCCACCAGCGCTCTGTACTCTCCCTCCTGTCCATCCCTTATACACCCAACAACTGCCGAGTCATCAGAGAACTTCTGTAGGTGACATGACTCTGAGTTGTACTGCAAGTCTGTGGTGTATAAGGTGAACAGAAAGGGAGACAGCACAGTCCCATGTGGAGCCCCTGTACCACTCACCACCACATCAGACAGAACACGGTCCAGATGGACAAACTGTGGTCTGTCTGTCAGGTAGTCAGTGATCCAGGAGACTGTGGACGCACCAACACCCTTCCCCTGCAGTCACTCGTGGTGATAAAACATTTAAAACTGCATCAGCGTTTAACGTTGACATTTGTTTAAGCCATATTACATGATAGGATCCGAAAGGTGCATCACTGAAGTATAGGTCTCCTCAAGTGTATTATTGTGATTATGCAACAACGGTTACCAACAAAATAAGTGATCAATCTGTGTTCATATTGTGGAGTAATTCACTCTTGAAATACAAAAATAAACAGACAGGATTTCTAGTCCCTCCCTGTTTAGTAAGCCAGCCAATTTGAGCTATAGCTTTGTAGAGGTCGTGGGATTTATCAAATTGAATAAATCCCCCCCCCCACACATATAAACACAAAACTGCTTTGCTAACTCCATCGTGTTGTAAGTAAGACATCTGCTGAAAAGGTTATTGTATTCATTAGCATGACTGCCGTCCTGTTTAGTTCAAAAACATCCAAAACACCAAAGTACGAAGACCAGACGCAAGCTTTTATTTTGAAATATTAATTTACTACAGTCTGTGGACGGGATGCATGAGACGGGAGGTCTCCAGGCTGCAGCCATACCCGACTATAATAAAAAGGCAGAGCGTTCTCTCCCCGTGGGGTCGAAAATCAAGCTGTTCCACTTAGTGCTCCCTCTACAGGCCTGGAGAACTTCCGTTGTGTAATCTGGATGCAGCGTTTTTGGCGTTTATTTGTTTTCAGGGTTTGTGTGCTTTTCTTTTTGCATCGTTTCTATATTTGCAGCGTGTTTGTGTATTTGGTTGTGTGTATTTGCAGCGTGTTTGCTGAATGCTGCGCATGTGTTGTCAAATTAATGAAGTTGTTTTCTTAATTTGCTTGTGTTTTGTCTATTTGCATGTGTTTTCTTAAGTTGTAGTCGGCCACCGTAAAAAGGTGACGTGAAAACCTGCAGACTTCTGATTGGTCGGAGAGAATCGTCACTAATCACTGCGTCATCATTGCTAGCGACCAAGGGGGTAAGCGAGCATCCGGAAAGCATACCTCCTACGGGGAGATTGTAGGCTAACAAGCCATCACCTTCAGATAGCATCCCATTGACTGCCATTCATTTTGGCGCCACTTTGACAGTTTTGGCTTTCGCTTTGGCGTTTAAAGACTCTATTTGTCCATTGTTTATTTCTAAAGAAACACGACAATGTATAAAAGGCTCCATTACCTTGTATCTCACGTTATGGCCCCGTAGCAGACGTTGTAAAAATAGGCTAACAATTGTGTCATAACCACGTGACTTACTTCAGATATTATTGTCCGATGTAAAAAAAAAAAAAAAGGCAACTATGAAACTGTTGTGCTGTGTGATCAACGAAAGGCTGATATCTGTTTAAGCAAATCAATACAGTGTAATCCTTGTGTGTTATGAGTGCAACATGTACTTACGTCTATTTTGTCTGCGAGATCATCAGGAATCGGTAGACCCATATCTCGCCATATCTCATAGTTGTTCTCATCCAGGCGTATCTTGGGAGATCTCCTGCCATCACAAATAATTCTTCCCATTAGTCCAACTGTCTATATCCTTGACGTTCCACATCCGGGATTGCTCTGGTGCCACAGGAAATTTCGCTGGATGCATGTATTTTCATCCGAATGTCCGTTATCTACCGCTTTCTTTGTGTTTGAATTTTAAACTCTGGTGCATTTCTGAGGACTATGGTTAACTGCTCCTCAGATCTCTGCAGCGTAAATTAAGACAGCTTGCTAGACTATCTGTCCAATCTGAGTATTCTCTTGCACGACTATTTTACAGCGGCTCCGTGCGGAGCAGGGCGCCGCCCATGACAATTGTGATTGGTTTAAAGAAATGCCAATAATCCAGAGCATGTTTTTCTCCTATCCTGGAATGCTATGCGGACTAGCCAGACCCTCCTCCACTCTGCAGCGTGTGGATGGTCTGGCAAAGTGAGATTAGTCCAACTGTGACACTTTGTGTACTGTATTTATGTTACTGACAGAATAGCAGAATACCTACATGTTCAATGCTTCTTTGATGGATCCCCCCCGTGGATAAAGGTGGTTGCCGCTGACACAAACACAACAGGAAGGCTAGAACAAAACACAACGATACACCCTGAGACTCTTGACATTTATCTGTGTGCTATCAGGGCCCAGATTTCTGCAGGTTTTCAATATTTAAACCTGCCCGCTGTGCCACATGGTTTAATAGCCACATATTCAAGGCTAAGTAAAAAGCAACAAGATATTTTGCATGTCACTCACCTTGATAATGCTGCTCTCCGCTGCCAACAGGAGGGTCAAAATGGCGCCGAGGGAAAGACCAAAAATTCCAACTTTGTCCGGCATCACTTGAGGATGGTCTTTCACAATATTAAACGCTGTCTGTGCAGAAGTAGATAAGAGGAAATTAAGAAAATATTTATCTTTCTACTTTTTAAGGCAGTTCTACCAGCTACTTCCCTCACAGACAGAGTGTGTGTGTGTGTGTGTGTGTGTGTGTGTCTCTTAGTGAGTACTAGTAAGTTTCAGACCACTCTGTGCCACCGCTGTCGACGAGCAGCAGCAGGAATTTGAATATGGTAATTGTAATTTACATCATGGATTGTCTATAACGAACACCATGTTCGAACATAGGGATGCTCATAAGTGTACTTGGTACCAGAGCATCCTAGGCCAAAGGTCAATGATCGATTTTATAATCGTTTTATCTGATCTAAGGCCGTATGTTTTGGACACTCGGGTAAAGAGAGGGGCAGAGCTGTCAACCGATCACCATCTGGTGGTGAGTTGGGTCAGGGGGTGGGGGAAGACTCTGGACAGACCTGGTAAGCCCAAACGGGTAGTGCAGGTAAATTGGGAACGTCTGGAGGAGGCCCCTGTCTGACAGACTTTCAACTCACACCTCCGGCGGAGCTTTTCGTGCATCCCTGTGGAGGCTGGGGGCATTGAACCCGAGTGGACAATGTTCAAAGTTTCCATTGCTGAAGCTGCGGCGGGGAGCTGTGGTCTTAGGGTCCGTACACCGTGCACCGTGGTGGACACCGGTGGTCAGGGAAGCCGTCCGACTGAAGAAGGAGTCTTTCTGGGATATGTTATCCCAGAGGACTCCGGAGGCAGTTGCAAGGTACCGAAGGGCCCGAGGGGCGGCAGCCTCTGCCGTGAAAGAGGCAAAGCAGCGGGTGTGGGGGAAGTTTGGAGAAGACATGGAGAAGGACTTTCGGTCGGCACCAAGGTGCTTCTGGAAAACCGTTCGCCACTTCAGGAGGGGGAAGCGGGGAACCATCCAAGCTGTGTACAGTAAGGATGGGACGCTGTTGACCTCAACTGAGGAGGTAATAGGGCGGTGGAAGGAGAACTTTGAGGAACTCCTAAATCCGACTAATTATCTATAAAATAGATAATAAATAAAATCTATATTAGAGGCAGACCTGGAGGATGATGGGGGATTGTTGTCAATTTCCCTGGTGGAAGTCACTGATGTAGTCAAACAACTCCACAGTGGCAAAGCCCCTGGGATTGATGAGATCCGTCCAGAAATGCTCAAGGCTCTGGGTGTGGAGGGGCTGTCTTGGTTGACACGCCTCTTCAACATTGCGTGGAAGTCTGGGACGGTGCCTAAGGAGTGGCAGACCGGGGTGGTGGTCCCCCTTTTCAAAAAGGGGGACCAGAGGGTGTGTGCCAATTACAGGGGTATCACACTTCTCAGCCTCCCCGGTAAAGTCTACTCCAAGGTGCTGGAAAGGAGGGTTCAATCGATAGTCGAACCTCAGGTTGAAGAGGAACAATGTGGATTCCGTCCTGGTCGTGGAACAATGGACCAGATCTTTACTCTCGCAAGGATCCTGGAGGGAGCCTGGGAGTATGCCCAACCGGTCTACGTGTGTTTCGTGGATTTCGAGAAGGCGTATGACCGGGTCCCCCGGGAGATACTGTGGGAGGTGCTGCGGGAGTATGGGGTGAGGGGGTCTCTTCTCAGGGCCATCCAATCTCTGTACGACCAAAGCGAGAGCTGTGTCCGGGTTCCCGGCAGTAAGTCGGACTCGTTTCAGGTGAGGGTTGGCCTCTGCCAGGGCTGCGCTTTGTCACCAATCCTGTTTGTAATATTTATGGACAGGATATCGAGGCGTAGTTGGGGTGGAGAGGGGTTGCAGTTTGGTGGGCGGGGGATCTCATCGCTGCTCTTTGCAGATGATGTGGTCCTGATGGCATCATCGGCCTGTGACCTTCAGCACTCACTGGATCAGTTCGCAGCCGAGTGTGAAGCGGCTGGGATGAGGAGTTCAAATACCTTGGTGTCTTGTTCGCGAGTGAGGGGACAATGGAGCGGGAGATTGGTCGGAGAATCGGCGCAGCGGGTGCGGTATTACATTCAATTTATCGCACTGTTGTGACGAAAAGAGAGCTGAGCCAGAAGGCAAAGCTCTCGATCTACCGGTCAGTTTTCGTTCCTACCCTCACCTATGGTCATGAAGGCTGGGTCATGACCGAAAGAACGAGATCCAGGGTACAAGCGGCCGAAATGGGTTTCCTCAGGAGGGTGGCTGGCGTCTCCCTTAGAGATAGGGTGAGAAGCTCAGTCATCCGTGAGGAGCTCGGAATAGAGCCGCTGCTCCTTCGCATCGAAAGAAGCCAGTTGAGGTGGTTCAGGCATCTGGTAAGGATGCCCCCTGGGCGCCTCCCTAGGGAGGTGTTCCAGGCACGTCCAGCTGGGAGGAGGCCTCGGGGAAGACCCAGGACTAGGTGGAGGGATTATATCTCCAACCTGGCCTGGGAACGCCTCGGGATCCCCCAGTCGGAGCTGGTTAATGTGGCTCGGGAAAGGGAAGTTTGGGGTCCCCTGCTGGAGCTGCTCCCCCCGCGACCCGACATCGGATAAGCGGACAAAGATGGATGGATAATTTACATCTCTTATTTCAAATACATGCACCTCACAGAAATACATCAGATTATAATGGCTTCATATGTGAGGTAAGCCTTTGACACTTATATGAATAGAATATTAATAACCAACACAAACCTCAAAATAGTTGAACTCTAAGTCTGATGACTTCAGCTCGCCGGGGGCAAAATACTCCAGCGCCAAAGAAGCATAACCATGAGACCCCAGCAAGGCTGAACGATACTCCACCAGCCCTCCACCACCCCCCCATATATCCAGCAGGCCGGGGAAGGGACCTGGACCTGAGGCAAGGACAAACAGATTATGAACTTTAAAGATACCATTCATTAATCATGCCAAAATACTTTTTGGCTAGGATACATGATAACCTATGTCGGATTGCAGGGACCCAGGTTCTATTCAGCCCAAGATGATTTGTTCTGGGAGATGGATCAATCCTAAGCGGGATGGATAAGCACATAAGAAGCTGGGTCCAGACTATTTAATGATAACTAGACAGATTATTTTAGGTTGAGGTTGGAAGAATGAAGGGGTGCCGTTAATTCAAGAGTGGGCTAGTGAGACGGCTGGGGTGGCGGTGTTTGAAACAATGTCATATAAACGGTTTGCCAGATTGGATGTCTTTACTAGAAAATGGGGAAAGTACCTGAACTTTCTGGAGCTTTGTGCTGGGGAGAGACGTGTATGATGGGCTTCTGGTGTTATCATTTATACATGGTTCATTTGGATTATATTATATTTTGTTGTATGGTTTTTGAATTTTTTATTTTTTTTTAACCTTTATTTATCCAGGTAAGTCGATTGAGAACAAAGTCTCATTTGCAACAATGACCTGTCACATTCACACAGTTACACACATTCATACCTGGAAGCATGCCCAGTCAGTGGCGGTTTTTGGCACGGGCCAACCGGGCAGTCGCCCGGGGCTGCATTTTTTCATGTCACATGGTGGGCGGCACGAGAACTTGAAAAAGTAATAATAATAATAATAATAATCTGCGCCGCGAAGCGGTTTTCTGTTATCTACCATTTCACTGTGTGGGGAATTGGCAAATCGGCGCCTTCCTTGCAGCTGCAGGCGCCCTGCTTGCACCCCCTACTTTCACAATGAAATGGACTAGTCCGTAACGGTGCGGGGACGGGGCCCGGCGCGGGGACGGGGCCCGGCGCGGGGACGGGGCCCGGCGCGGGGACGGGGCCCGGCGCGAAAGGTAAACACACGGTGCCAGGAGAACTCGGAAGTACACAGAGACGGAGCAAGACCAGTCTAAACCTTTCTTTTATGGCAATGGTCTAAATGCGAAAATGAAACAAAGTTACCCAAGCGGCTCAAATAAAAGAAAAAAGCGAAAAGACATGTTTTCGGCAGTAGCAAGGACCTTCATCAGCTCCCGTGGCTGATGATAGTGGTGCTGATGTCGGCAGCAGTGACATGCACAGTGAGGAGGACAGGAGAGAGACAGACATTTCGTTTCTAACGATCCAACACCGACTGAATTCAAAATGTCTGGAAGAGGCAACTGTCGAACTCGACGATAGAAAAAACGCGAAAAATGTCTGGACGAGGAAAAACCGGACTTTTCGAAAAGTCGTGACTTTTGAGAGCATCTGAAAATGAGTGGTCGAGGAAAAACCGGCTGAGATTGCTAAGCTCCCTATCCCTGTACGCTTCACGTGTGCCTGATATGGCATCTCAAAGCTCAGTCCCCTACGCTACCAATTTTGGCAAACATTGGGCGAGACTAAAATTCACTGGAGATGGCCCTGCGCCGGACAGAGATTATGTGGCTGAACAGTTATTATTCCAGTCATCCTGGGTGAGTCCCACGGACATTTACTCATTCATAGCTCTGCCCAACAGGAAAGACTTTGAGTTAGTCTTCTACCATGAAGCACCCCTCCGACGCTTCCTTGAAGTTGCCTCCGCCAAGTCAAACGATGCAAAATGGCGTGACTGGAGTATCGAGTCGTCTGTGGCTGTAGACATTATGACAATCGTTGTAAAGTTCTGGACGGGCAGAGTATCTGATCATGACATTGAACTCTATTTAAAACGGTACTGCGATATCATTCAGTCAGTTTACAAGCCTCTCGACAAATTCGGTATCTGGTACGGAGTTCGCAAATATAAAATCCGCATGCATGTCAACACCTCTGGTCATCTTGTTGATTTGCCAAATTCTATCTCCCTGGGTCCATACAACGGCCGCATCATATACACTGGACAGTTAACCAAATGCTTCATTTGCGAAGCTACCGACCATCAGGTAAAGGACTGTCCAACGGTCAAGTGCTGGCGATGTGGTAACGTAGGCCACAAAGCCAACAGCTGTGAAAGTGAGAGCGAGTGCTCTCTATGTGGCGAAAAAGGCCACACTTTCTTCAGCTGCCCGAGGTCTTTTGCTAACAAAGCCAAGGGCTTTGCTCAGCGGGAAGACACCGCTGCTGCTCCTCTCCCCCCAGTGGCCCAGCAGCCTGGAGGAAAGCAGCGAGAGACAGCTACCCAGCAGCCTGGAGGAAAGCAGCGGGAGACAGCTACCCAGCAGCCTGGAGGACCGTCACAACAACCAGCGGCCCAGCAGCCTGGAGGAAAGCAGCAAGAGACAGCTACCCAGCAGCCCGGAGGACCGTCACAACAACCAGCGGCCCAGCAGCCTGGAGGAAAGCAGCAAGAGACAGCTACCCAGCAGCCCGGAGGACCGTCACAACAACCAGCGACCCAGCAGCCTGGAGGAAAGCAGCGAGAGACAGCTACCCAGCAGCCTGGAGGACCGTCACAACAACCAGCAGCCCAGCAGCCTGGAGGAAAGCAGCGAGAGACAGCTACCCAGCAGCCCGGAGGACCGTCACAACAACCAGCGGCCAAGCAGCAGCTGCATCTCACTCAACCCACCATGCAGACCAGGAACCCCCCTCCTGAAGTCTCCCTTCAATCAGGTGAGGAGAAAGATTCGAGTATAAGTGGCATAGAAAGCATGAGTGACGATAGTGATGGTGATGAAAATGAGGAAAACGAACAGAGTTATGAAAGCGCCAGTGAGAGTCCCAGTTCAGATTTTAGCTCTACCGGGCTGACAGCCAGTCAGCGAGCCAGCAGCACCCCCGCTGCTGATGACGCTGACTCCGCTCCTTGTGACAGTAACTCTGGCTCGTTCTCCACGACACCTGATTTCCCTTCTCCTGAGTCGCATGATCTTCCCTTTGAGGAAGGTAAAAAGAGAAAAAAAAGAAATCGTACTGAAACATATAAAGAAAACAAATGTGTGGATGTTAAACCTTCACCATAGACTTAGTCTCTCCCCAAAAATATCATGTCCTGTTTAAAAATATCCACCTGGAACGCTCGCGGCATCCAGTCTAAATCTTTTAGATCTACGAAATTGAAATACCTTTTAGACACCGATTTTGATATTCTGTGTGCTCAAGAACTTAGACTGAATACCCATAATGACGCCACTGATGTGTGTAATATGTGGAAAAAAGGACAAAGTGTAATATCTATTGGGGAAAGCAGAGCCGAGGGTGTCGGTATTTTTTTCAAAACTAACGATGTTGTTATAATACGAAGAAGAGACATAATTCCGGGGAGATTGCTTATGATTGATTGTTATTATAGGGGAGAAAAATATTGAATCATAAACTTGTACACTGCTCCGGAAAGAGTTAAAAAAACTCAATTATTTAAAAGACTTAGAGAGCTTTTAACCGTAGGCTATAAACTTATTTTGTGTGGTGATTTTAATACAATCACGGATAAAAATGACATAGTTAGTCCCAATGGTTTTAAATTACTAAGGGAAGGTAAGCTTTTAAAAGAAATATGTGATGAAGCTAAATTAATAGATGTGTGTCACGAAATTTATCCTGCCGGGGTCCAATTCACCCGCTTTGACCACAAGACAAAGACTCGTATTGACCGAATTTATGTGTCTAATCATTTTAAAATGAAGCATTATGGAACAGTAATAAATGACTTCTCTGATCATTTAATCGTCACAACCGTCTTGTCATCTGAGTCCTCAGAAACAAGAGGATTCTGGAAGCTAAACTCTCTGAGCCTGAAGGACTCAGACTTATTAATAGAATTAAAACAAGAAATTCATAAAATCTTACAATTAAAATGTCTAACTAAGTCTCACATTGAGCTGTGGGAGTTATTAAAACGAAGATTAAAAGATTTCTTCAAATTTAAATGTAGAGAAATAAATAAGATTAAAAATATAAAATATAAAGCTTTAATGGAACAATACGTTAACTTAAAACAGATGAAGAAAAGATCAAATTCAGATGATGAAATCATGTCAGAAGTAAAAACACAAATAGATTACCTTAATAATGAAATATTGTATAACATTTATAAACAAACAAATACAGATAATAGAGGAAACTTAATACATACTCTTAAAGCTGGACAACAGCAAATTCAAAGCAAATTTATTAAATCTATAAAGAAACAAGACGGTGATGTAGTGTTTGATGAAAAGCAGAAAAGACAAGTGATCAGAGAATTATGTACAGAAGCTTATAAACACATAGAAATAGATAGTGGCTGTGTAAACATTTTATTAGATAAACTTCCCTCATACAGCTCACTGAGCTTTTCAGAGCTTGTGGGAAACATAAGAAAGGATGAAGTGACACAAGCCATCAAACAACTAAACGTTGGTAAAAGCCCCGGCCCTGATGGCCTGTCTACAGAGTTTTATCAATTAAATATCGATGATGTAACAAACGTCCTCACAGAGATGTATAATGAAGGTCTGAACAGTGGCTGTATGGGGGAATCCTTTTATCAGGGTGTAATGTGTTTATTGTATAAGAAGGGCGATGAAAACGACATTGATAACTACAGACATCTGACCATAATGAATACAGATTATAAAATATTAGCCAAAGTAATTATGAATAGATTAAATGATATATTAGATGAAATTATAGAAAAAGAACAAACGTGTGCCATAAAAGGCTGTTTAATGTGGGACAATCTCTGTACATTGAGAGAAATGATAAATAAACCTGATAAAAAAGACTTTTATATAATCAGGCTGGACCAAAAAAAAGCCTTTGATTATATTTCTAGAGACTATTTATGGGCTGTGATGAAGTCTTATGGCTTCCCAGAAAGTTCCCATATTTTATCCTGCCGGTCTGGGGATTGAACTGGCAACCTCCCGGTCCCAAACTCGCTTTTTTAACTTTTAGGCCACCACTGCCCCAAATATTGTGGTTACCGTGTCATCTTTTCTTGTTTTTTGTCTGGGTGGGTGGTGATGACAAACACTTGTGTGTGTCATGTTTAAATATAAATTGTTTATCATAAAAAAAGAAATCATGCCAAAAAAATTAACAAAGAATTTCTCTTTAAAGACCAACAAAAGGAAAAAAAGACGAGGAAGTAGTTTTTCAGGTAATGCATGTGTACCTGGAGGTAGAAACAGGGTCCCTCTCACTCCCTTCTCTCTGATTTCAATCCTCTGGAGCCCTGGAGCCATGTACCATCTCTCTGTGAGCGACGAGGCCAGAGGAGCCTGCTCCCTGAAGCCCTCCACTACATGTCCCCTGTAGACGGAGATGTTGACCAGCAGGGGGCTGCAGACGTTCCTCTTCCTCAACCTGACAGAGAGACAAGAGACTCAGGTGTGTTATGCTAGCAGTGGCTAATGTAGCCTTGAGCCTGCAGAAGAGAAGAGGAGCAGGCTACAGAGGTCTGGTAAGTTCACTTCTTTCCAACTCCACATCCCCAGATTTCTCTTGATATTTTTGGGAGCTTTTGAACTGTTGAAAATATATATATTTGAAGACGTCAGTTTGGGGCTTTAGGAAACTGTAACAGGCATTTTTCCATATTTCCCTTTTTCACATTTCTGACGAGGGTTGTTAACAACTGAATATAACTATAATGTTATCCATGATTTTCTGTTTGTGGTTAAGTACAAATAATAAGAGATCCACTGTGAGGACAGAGAGTCATGTGCAGGGGTTATCTGATAACATTCATCATTACAGAGGTAAATAAGACAGTTGTGTTCAGGTGATATTGCCCAGCCCTCTGCAGCTTCACAGCCCTTAACGTATTACCTGAGGCCTTCGCGGCTGCCTGGGACGGGACGCATACTCCACAACAAACCCATGGCTTCTTTTCCTGTGTACGTTCCCCCAAAACTCAAATCATCTGTAACTACAAAAGCATTCAAATGTCAACAAAACAAAATATACAAAATATTCAACAAGCATAAATTAGCTGTAAAGTGACAGACAGCAAACATCTGAGGAATGTATGTGTTTGGCATGAGGCCACTCACTGCACACATCAGGCATCAACGATGAGCATTATGACCTTGTGGTTGTATGCATCCACCAACCAGTCAAGTTGCAGTTTACATCCATGTCTGTCCTTACTCATATAATATATGTAGTGAAGATTTTAAAGCAATTTAATAAAAGTCATGAAAGCTGCAGTGGGTAGAATAAAAAAACAGCAGAATTTGAAGTTCTGTAGAGTGAGACCTCTTCCTGCAGCTGTCCCTCCCCCCCCTCTGTCGCACAGGCAATGCCAGAACAGCCAATAGGAACGCTCTCTCTCTCTCTCTCTCTCTCTCTCTCTCTCTCTCTCTCTCTCTCTCTCTCTCTCTCTCTCTCTCTCTCTCTCTCTCTCTGAAATGACCTGTGATTGGCCGATCTCCCGTAAGTGCGCTTTATGGCGAAACATGGATGTTTCACACACATCTTCAACCCGACAGCACAGAAGATCTATACCAGGCACCGTTTCAAGGTGGGCACCCAAGATTAGTATTACATAGAATAGAACAGAAGAGAATAGAATGAATGTTCTTCATTGTCATTGTACATGTACAACGAAATTGCATGTAGTCCTATCAGTGTCACCAATTCAGTATCCGACCAAATGTCTCCCCTTCTGTTTCTGAGTTATGGCATTGAATATTATGATGTCACGAGGTAGTTGACCTTTGACCTTTTGGATATAAAATGCCATCACTTCATCATGTTAGACATTTGTGTGAAATGTTGGCTCAAAATTTGTTTAAGGAGATAAAAAGGAAGCGAACCCACCAGACACAGTTCCTCTGTGATTACTGATGTAGTGTCCGTAGGCCTCCCAGTAGTGCTTGTCCTCACACTGGTGGAGGGAGTGAAGTGTCACTGGAGATCCTGGAGGCAGATTCTCCACCACCACCTTGAAATTCTCATCGACCAGAGCCCGACTGGGGAACACAGAGAGCATTGGAGCCACAGTGTCAGACATGGTCGATAATCCTCTGTGGAGAAATGAAAACACATGCACGAGTTATGTTTTATCATATGTTGCTAATTGTTCACCGTTATTATATGTCATTTTGTTTTATTTTTAAATATATAAAGTTATGTTTGCTATAGTCTTTGCTTCATTTTAGTGTTAAACTATTTGTATGAGATAATCATGACAGCCACTGACCTTGTGAAAAGCACAGAATATCCCCTGAGGGCAGAGCACATGTGGAGGAGACACCGGGCTAGTCCAGTCATTTTAAAGGGATATTTCACCATTGGAAAGAAGAATATATCTTTAAATTGGGTCACTTATGTAGTAGAAATGTGAAATATTTTTAGAAATGAGTGGCTTCTAGGCCGAGAAAAGCCAGAAAATGTTTTTTTGGCTCATGTGGATAAAAGACACCAAATCCCAGAATGCATATGCAGAAGTCCTGCATATTCTCCGATCTGTACCAATGTATCCCGGTGGTACACATGTGCGGTAGTTTGAATGCACATAATTGTTGTTCTAAAATTTCCTTTGGGATGAATAAATCTATCTATCAGTTTCTGCTGAGAAGCTAAGCGAGGATTCAAGATGGCTGACACTCGTTTTTGCCTCTGCAATCTCCGGAAAAAGCAGACGGTCCAACCCCCTATGGGCTGGTTGAAAACATGTGGAAGTAGCTCCTAGTACTGGCTGTAGTCCTATGCCTCTGGGAAAAAATCTTCCGATGACGCAAAAATCGTCGTTTTACGTCATCGGAAGATTTTTTTCCAGACCCACAATACAGAGATCTCTCCTCTTAGGGGGACATGAGGGAGGGAAGCACGGTCATTCAAAATACTACCGTGTTTCTGCTGATACAAAGCTTAATGCTAAATCGGTGAAGTATCCCTTTAAGACAAAATGGGGGTCAACCTAGGACAAATTGCAACAGAAGCAAATTCAACTGATTTTGTATCCTCAATATGTCCTGAGTAAGGGAAAAAAAGCCCCAAAGAATCCCATTAGGGGAAAAATTCAGAAAAGACCTAAATAGCCTATTCACATGCCTATTCATTCTTTTTCTCATGTGAATAGGCTAAAATGTTTAACCTTTAGATATCACCATGAAAATGACTGAGTTGATTACTTACATTAAGACAAACAAAACATGTATTACATGTTTTTTGTAATGTTTTGGTAACATGAGCAAACGGTGCATAATCTAATTACGTATGTGCTAATTTGCATAAATACCACAACAGATATAAACATTGGGTATAGCCAAGTGAAAATTTCTTGGTGAATCTTGTTGACATATAACAGTAAAATACTTAATGTTAAGGTCTGATTGGAACCCATTTAGGGTTTTTTTTCCCTTACTCAGGATATATTGAGGATACAAAATCTGTTGAGTTTGCTTCCGTTGTAATTTGTCCTCCCTTTTTTCATAAAATGACTGGACTAGGCCTGACCGGAGATAAAGACAGTATGTCTTTTGTAATATTACTCCCTGATTCTGTTTAAAAAGACACTGTCGTGAACAAATCTTCAGTCATTTTCTGTACTTCTGCTGTGAGTGCTGTAAACTGACTCTACTTGAAAGTAAATGAGCTTTTAAGAGAATTCCAGTGATTTTGTCAATTCGTTGATAAATAAATTTCGTAACAAAAATAATAATTTAATATATAGGCCTATACATATATAATGTTTGAAATGAAGTAGGCTATATTATATTCAAAGCCGTAAGATGGAAAAGGATCATCCTCAGTTCTCAGAGGCTGCATCAGTGATGCATTTTAAAAGTGAAGGATTTGCTGATTGTGAATCAGTGTTGGGAACCACTAAACTAAACTAAATTAGGCCTACTAAATAAAACCTAAATGCCTAAACTGTAAGTAGTAGTAAGTAGTTAAAGCTAGCTCCATCTCAACCAGCTACGACAGCAAAATGCTTCTTAAGAATATTTAGCTGATAATACTTTTTGAGTGCTGGACTTTTACTGGTGTACGGGCAATTTTCCAACTTTTCCGATGTCCTCTTTAGTTGTCAATATTAAACCTGTAGCCTACGTAGGAGTGATCTTGCGCAGACACAAAGTTCCAGTCGTTGTTTGCGGTTTACTTTGTTGTTGTTTTTGGAGGAGGCTATAGTTTAAAGTTATGACGAACATACCACGTACGCAGAATTCTGAGTTGTGTGATTCTGCCAGTTGTAGCGGCGTGGTGATCTGTTGCAGGCGGTCTGTTCCTCTGTCTGGTGAGAACTGTGTATGTTCTGCGGTTGAAAAATCAAAAACAAATCTCCTCCTTGGTGTGTTTTACTAACCACTTCTCCGTGGTAAACGTCACGTCACGTCACGTCACGTCACGTCACGGGGTCAGGAAAATATTTGAAGGAGAATTCACTTGGAGAAGACACCAACCGCGGCGCAAGGAGAATCCAACTACACATGTACACTCGGCTACGTAATTATTACGTAATAATGCGAAGGCGGATGTTGACGTGGGTCTGCCGTGTAGGTAAAACTACACTGTTCCAGTGGTGGACTACAGAAAGCCCATCTGGATACTTCGCCTCGTGCGGTCTCACCGTGGTGTTTCATGCAGTCTCTATCAACGTGGAAAATAGTATAATATTATAAAGTATAATAATTACTCTTATTATTAAAAGCTGTAATAAGGGGTAACAAATTGAGAAACTGAAAGAATTGGAACACCAACATAAACAGACAAAAGATCCGGTACTGCCTAACCAGATTAAAGAAGTTAGGAAAAAAGTAGATGATATCCTGTTGGAAGAGGTGGAAAGGAAAGCTAGGTTTTTAAAACAAACCTACTATGAGAGAGGATCTAAAGCCTCTAAAAGTATTGCTAGACGTATAAAGAAACAGCAAGCACTAAATAATATACATAAAATAAGAGACCCGGCAACCAATAAAATCCAATATGAACCTGAAGAAATAGAAAAAATATTTGTGGATTATTACAGTAAATTATACACACAGCCTAACTCAGTGGGTGAAGAGGATTCAAGGGAGTTTTTAGACCAATTAGATTTGCCGACTATAGGTACAAAACAGAATGCGATGTTGACCTAAAAAATAACAGTAGAGGAGATAGAAAAAGCAATTAGTCGAGCAAAATCGGGGAAATCGCCAGGAGCTGATGGATTGGGTGCCTCCTTTTATAAAACATTTAAAGAGGAATTAATCCCACTATTATGCGACTCATTTAACTATAGCCTCAAGAAAGGCAGGATCCCTCCCTCATGGAAAGAGGCTAATATTTCCATCATTCCAAAGGAAGGTAAAGATAAAGAATATTGTTGTAATTACAGACCAATATCAATTTTAAATATAGATTATAAACTTTACACCTCCGTTATAGGCAAGAGGTTAGAGACATTAATGCAGGATTTGATTGACGAGGACCAGACTTTATTAAAGAAAGGCAAACACAAGATAACATAAGAAGGACATTACATGTCATTGAAAAGGTACAAAAGAAGGGGGGAAGTGTAATTTTGGTAAGCATAGATGCGGAAAAGGCTTTTGACAGTGTAAATTGGGTATTTCTGTATAAGGTATTGGAAAAAATTGGATTTAATGAGGAATCTGTAAACTGTATTAGGTCAATATATCAGGAACCAATGGCAAGGATCAAAATTAATGGTAATTTGATGAATCGATTCAATCTGGGAAGGGGAACGAGGCAGGGTTGTTGCCTCTCACCAAGTCTCTTCGCGCTGTTTGTCGAACCATTAGCTCAGATGGTCAGGCAGGAGGAAGAAGTTAAAGGGGTGACAATTGGACAGGAGGAGCACAAGATAGGGCTATTTGCGGATGATATATTATTCTTCCTAAAACAACCTAATGAAAGTTTCCCAAACGTTATGAGAATATTAGAGAATATTAGAGAATTATGGAATCTACTCAGGATACAAAATTAATGTCACAAAAACACAGATTTTGTCAATAAATTATTCTCCATCTCAAGAGATAAAGGATACATACAACCTCAAATGGAATGTTAAATCAATAAAATATTTAGGGATAAATGTCACAAAAGGATTAGACAAGCTTTATGATGCGAATTACGCAAAAATAAATCAAGAAATTAGGAGAGACTTGGAGAGATGGTCAATAATTCATTTGGATTTCAGCTCTAGGATAGAGATAATTAAGATAAATATTCTACCAAGGCTTCTATACCTGTTCCAATCACTGCCTGTGGTGATCCCACAAAAACAATTCATTGAATGGGATAGGTGGATATCAAGGTTTATATGGGGGGGAAAGAAACCCAGGATCAGATACAAAACTCTGCAGCTCCCAAAGGACAAAGGAGGCCTGGCTCTACCAAGCCTTAGGGAGTATTTTTACGCCGCTCAAATAAGACCTCTGATATATTGGTGCAAGGATGAGTACGTCGCTAGATGGAAAAGCATAGAATTGGGGCTAAAAGACATTGAAATACAAGACATTGAAATACGAAAAAGTTGGATTCAATAACCAAAACTACAGTTGAAATATGGAACAAGGTTGTTGAAAGACATAAATTAGAGAAGGAGACGAAGATTTTGAGTTGGTTCGCATCTGACTCGAGGTTTGTACCTGGTATGAACGATAAAGGGTTTAAGCAATGGACAAAAAAAGGCATTACAGCAATGTGTACCATGGTCGAGCGGGGGAAGCTGCAGAGTTTTGAAAAGTTAAGGGATAAATTTGGACTAGACGAACATGAACAATATCGATACCGACAGATAAGGGACTATTATGAGAAGGAGATAAAAACTGACACTGACAATGACGTTATTGATGTGTTTTTGAAAGCCTATGAAGGGAAAAAATGTAAAGTAATTTCAACCCTATACAGAAGTTTGTTGTCATGCAGGAAGACCTCCTCTCTTTATATAAAAAAAAATGGGAAGAAGAGTTGAAGGAGCAAATAACTGAGGAGGAATGGTTTAATATTTGTAAAACGCAGTGCACGGCCACTAGCTCCAGGATTTGGAGAGAATTCAATTGGAAAAATATGGTCAGATTCTTTATAACTCCAAACATTAGGAAGAAAACTGTATGTAGCCAGCAACCATGCTGGAGAATATGTGGACACATGGATGTAGCCCATATGCATATTTTTTGGTCATGCCAAAAGATAATAGGATATTGGGATAAAATATGGCGGGGTCTAAGAAAAATTATAGGATACGAGATACCCAAGTCTTGTAAGGTACTTTATCTGGGAAATCTGACACAAGATATAATTCAAAAAGAGGATGAGTATCTTGTTAAAGTTCTGCTTTCGGCAAGTAAAAAAGCAATAACAAGGTTATGGTATAAAGCAGAACCCCCGACCGTGGAGCAGTGGGCGAGCATTGTGGAAGAAGTATTTGTAATGGAAAAAATTACACATAAACTACGATTACAAGAGACACAATTTCAGGAAAAATGGGAAAAATGGACAATTTATAGAACACAGCAAGAGGACACCACCATCACCACTGGACAATAAGGACACTGATTTGTGAATAATTGCTTTGTGGAGTGTGTAAAACCGGACACTGTAACTGTTGACAGAAAGTTAACAGTTAAAGTTTAAAAAAAAAAAATAAATAAATAAAGTGTCGGCGGTTGGCCCAAAAAGCACGTCGGCCCACCAGGAAAGTGCCCGGTATGCCAGATGGCCAGTCCACCCTTGATGATCCCTACATAACGAAGTTCGTTCACTGCTGGCTACAAGTTAGCAATCAAACACAACAAAGGCTGTCACTTGAATGGCGTTTTGAGCTAACGTTAGCAATCAAACAATCATAGATAGCTAAAACTTTTTGAAATGCTTTCCATCTTCTGTTATTGTTTGTAATGAGAAAAGTTTATTATTTTATGGATTTCACAATGCAGCCGGATCCAGATCCCTCATAGACTGTATATAAGAATGGACCAACAGATCCCGTTGCTCTGGACGGAGACCAGTGAAGGCCGTTAGAAGCACTTTTCCAGTGAGCGCTGAGCGTTACTGAGCAGCCTCCAACTGAGAGAGACGACGTAAATGTGACGTGAGCAACCTGTCTGAAAGTTGTAAGTCTTCTGGTAGCTGTGCCAAGAGAAATCTCAATCATTCCCAATCTAGCAGAGACGGAGAGCGTAGGTATATGTAAGGAGATAACATAGGCACATGCTAATTATTGCTAACTAAAATGCTAGTTAACATTAGTAATTGCACTTAAACAGCTAATGTGAAACGAAACTGCCTGCGCGCTTCTCCTGTACTATACGGTAATTCCTCTACTATGCGACAGTAAGTCGCGTGATTATGACACAATCGTTAGCCTGTTTTTATAAAAACGTCTGCTACGGAGCCATAACGTGAGGTACAAGGTAATGGAGCCTTTTATACATTGTCGTGTTTCTTTAGAAATAAACAATGGACAAATAGAGTCTTTAAACGCTTCAGACGTAAAGTTATTCGCTGTCAAAGTGGCGTCAAAATGAATGGCAGTCAATGGAATGCTAACGGGGGGTGATTGCTTTGTAGCATTAAAATGGCGCCATAGGAGGTTCGTGGTCCGAGGAGAGGCTTACCCCCTTGGGATCCCTTGGCGTTTAAATCTGAGCATGCGCAACTCACATCTGCACTTGACTCACATCGGGTAGTCTGTCTGAAGTCTTGCACCTGGTAAGTTTTAAACAAGCATTTTTTTGTCTTTTTTTTTAGCACACTTTGACACCGTTGCGCATGCTCAGAAAGCCAAAAAAGTTTTGTTCAGCTGGACAAAAAAGACCTGAAACAAAATTGCTTCATGGTGGCCAATCAAATACGTGCAAGTTACATTCATGGTATATTACTTGGCATTGAACGCTGCAGTTTGACTGTCTCCTGTACCAAGCGGGGGTCTCTTGTCCCTCAAAACAAAGTCTAACAAGAGTCAGACTGAAGAAGCAAAGGGTAATAATGCCCATTCAGTCTGAATATTAGGTTATTGTCGGCAGGTAGTGCATTAAAAAATGATTCCTTAATAATATTCTTAATATATAATAAAAATTGTTCTCCAAACATAGAATACAATAACTTACATTTATATTACTGTCAAAGGTTGAGGCTTGCAGATAATTAAAGTAAAATTGATTGGAATGAAGAAGTACAATTTGAACAAAACAAACAACCTCAGCTGATCAGAAGAAAGGCACATGGTCAACACAGTGAGGAACCAATGAACAGTAGTGTTAATGTACTAACATGGCCCGGTCACACAACAAACTTTTCCAGCAGTGATTCATTGGCGATCTGTGCTTGTGTAGTCATTCACATCTTGGCTTTGAGAGTTGGGCTGGAGTACAGATTCTGCTCCAGAAAAGCCAAGATCTTCTTCCAGGAGTCTTCCTGAGCGTCTGAATGGGGTTTGGTTTGTCCTCCCCACAGCAATATCACTGAGAACACAATGTTGTGTTTGAGAGAAGAGGAGGATTTTAATGGATATTTAAGGCAGAATAAAGTACATCAGGGTATTCTAAATAGTATTCATTTCAGATATGTTATGTCTTGGGCAAGCACTGTTAAACCTGTGTGCCACCTGCAAGCAATGACTGCAGTTTTTCTTCATAATAGCTGCTCTGCCTGTTTTTACGTTTAGCACTTCTACGGTACCACTTGATATATAAACTAAAGTGCATTAAAAACAAGATCTCCAGTAGATATCTAATAATCAGCTTGCGATTGTAAAACCCCAAATGTTTGCTTTTGTAATTTTCAAAACAACAAAATCTGCCTATACATAGTTATTGATTTGATTGATTGATTGATTGATTGATTGTGTGTTGTCGTTCTCAAACTGTGTTCGCTTTGGGAAACAACAACAAGCTTCGAGCTAGTAAGCTATTCGCTGAAAATGACAAGTTTTGAAGAAAATTTGGATCGTGCAACAAGGCAGGCCTGCTTGGTTCTTTCGGTGAGTGATTGTAAAGATTTACTAAGAATATGTTTACTATCTAACTGGAACGATTTGGGACCGATAGTGGGATTGCTGTGGACGAAGTACACGTGGTGATACACTGGTAAGAGCAAATGACGTTTAACCTAGCTCACGTTACTGTCTTGTGTGAACAGCTAACTTAATTTAATATTTAATGTGGAGTTTTTTTTGTTTTTTGACCCTGCAGAACTCACCTTTCTCTTTTTTGTCCTTTACAAACTTAGTAGCTCTGAAGTGAGGTGTGTATGGCGGCTCAATCAGATGTCCAGCATCAGGGTAGTAAAGTCTGGTCAGCAGGTGCAGGTTCCCTGCTGCACGCATCATCTGGGCCATCTGAGGGTCAAAGGTCAAATGAAAACTGCACAAACTGAATTCACTTCTGTGTTATATTTGCATTTTGTGAGGTCAATTACAAAAGTATTTGTTGATTATTAATCTGAAAAGTTAAAGCTGCCAGCCAAATGTAGTGGAGTAAGACGTACATTTGCCTCTGAAAAATAGTGGAGTACCTCAGATTTATTCTTAAGTACAGTAGGCTACTTTAAAATGTTTTAGGATATTTCCATCACTGTATAAAAGAATGAATGAAGCATAATTGTCTATCTGGTCCTGTATACTGAAGTCATTCATGCAGAGCCTCATCCAGATACACTGAGGTTATGCAGTTGACATAATGTAAATGTGTGCTATATGTGACATTCACTCCAGCTAGTTTCAATACTTTAAATCAATGATTTACTGACAAATAGATGTTTGGACCAATCTTAAAATGAAAAGAATATCAGAAGACAGTTTCACCAAAAGGACTCACTGAGTTAGACACACGTTCCCAACAGGTCCACGAGGGCTCAGAGAAATCTGTTAAACTGCTGCTTTCTGGACTTTATACCTTTCAACACACTTTCCTTCAGCTGCAGTCATTCTTTAGGGGATTTCACGTTGGAGACATTCCTTGTTGTTTCCTCTGGGGTGACATTGATCCAGCTACAGGAAAAGAACACTAGGCAGTTACATGGACAAAGATTATATATCATTTGTACAATTTGTTGTAATGGAAAAATGTCACAGGCTATATAAAAATGAATGCAGTTTAAACTAAACTTGACATTTGTATTTCTGATATAGTGAATCTATCTTTAAATTGTTTTTTAAATACTATACACAATGCCTACAATCAGCATTGGTTGTTATAATTTTTTTTGTTAATAAAGTTAGAAACAAACTCTAGGTTGGAAGTCACTCGGCCAGAGGTCTGTGGGAGGCAATAATACATCCATGGGGGCAAGGTCCTCCATCAAGAACATAACATAAGAACATCAAGATGCTGGCTGCAAATTAAATTTGCTGCCGCCAGGGTGCGTAAAGATTTCTAGGCTATATAGGCTCCTATAGGATGTTCTGTTCTAGCAAGAAAATCACGTTTTTGCTGCACACACAATGTCATTCATTTATCTCATCTGCAGTTACATCCCAACAATCAACAATATAAGGCAAGAAATAATGATAGAGATTATAGCACTCCTGGAATTGGTTTAAATGTTAAATGTATCCTATGGGATGAAATGATAATAAGATAATATTAAAATCTGTATTTATTAAGCACTTTAGGTTACACAAGGCAAACAATAAATAAAAAATGTCAATAAATAGGATAAAGGATAAATTACAAATGTGTTCTAACTTTAATTCACTTTCACAACAAAAATACAAAATAAAAATACAGTTTGTGTAATTGTGATGAAGAATTTAAAAGGGTGCAGTGAGAGAGGAACGTTATTAGAAATATGTAAAATTTAGTTTAATATTCAAATGGTAGTTAATTTTAATTTAGTTTATTTTTTACAGTCAATGTTCAAAACCGATAAATACGATATTTTAAGTGTTAAGTTACGAAGCGGAACTTTATCGACATCCGGTGGACTGTCGGGCCTTTGTTGAAGACGGACCGGAAACAGCGTGAGGTTACCGAAGTCTGTTCTGAAGTCTTGCACCTGGTAAGTTTTAAACAAGCTTTTTTTTGTCTTTTTTTTAGCGCACTTTGACACCGTTTTCTACCAACACACTGCCGCTCCTCTGCTGTTTAAGCTACTGCAATCTGGAAACCAAAACATGTCGAGAAAAACGTTCATTTTAAAGATGTATTTCATGTTCACATCCTAATGGCGGGAGACCCCAGAAGCCTCATTGCTGCTGTGACTTTGAGTCCACGTTCACATGTTTGATTCTTCAGCTTGTCTGTCTGCAGACCCAGAAACCCCGAGCAGACTTTCTATAACAACTGGTAATCTCACCAGACTCCATGCTAAAATCTCTTAATTGTGTTGCTGCCTGGCCTGTCGCTTAACACACAGCTCATCTGGTTGTAATAAATAATAATAATAAATGTTAATTCACTTTACAGCGCGTAGAACTAGTACACATCGCTGTATGATAATAATATTGATCCCGGGGCTCCTTTAAACTGCTTTTGTGTTGTTATACACAAAGTAACCAGTTTATTAGGTACACCTAGCTAAAAACTAATGCCGTCTAATGCAACATTTCTGCTATAAATCTGACTTTTTATGAAGTTTTTGTTTAAACTTTTAGAGAGGTGTTGATTCAACTGTATGTTTATTTAGAGCTGTAGTTAGCAATGCTGTTGAATTGTTGTGCATTATCCCGAGAGGTGTTTATTTTGTCTGTTTTTATCAATTAGGTTAAATAAAAACATCCCACCCTACTTGGTTATATAAAGTTTACCTTCGTTATAGGGTCTTACTGAATTGAAATGTCTTTAATGTCCCCAAGGGGCAATTTGGTTCACAAAAGGTAGCCAACACATACACATTCGCACAAAAACACATAAAAACATGTAATAATAAATGGATAAGAACATAATACACACGTACACTATACTTAATAAAATATGTGCTGTGACATGGGCAGGGATGGTAGATGACCTATAGTTTGTTGAGAAAGCCAACAGCTCATGGTACAAATGATCGCAGGTATCTTAGACCTGGCACGTTTTCGGGAGGTATACCTCCTTCCTGATGGTAGGAGGCAAAACTCAGAGCGTTTAGTATGCTTGATGTCAATTCCAGTGTTATACATTTGCTTGTATACTTTTCTACTGTCTTAAAGATGACATGTTTACATGCCACACATTTTCTTGTTGTTCAGATCCGTCCCTAAAAAGTCCTCGGAGCTGTCTGCGCAGCACAGTCAAGATGTTGAGAAGTGCCTCAGCACAGGTGAGCAGGAAATGATTATTACTAGACCACATACAGTGTTCCCCCTAGGTTTGTGGAAGACTTAGGTGCCTGTATTTGGTGGGGGGTTTAGGGTTTCTCCCTCAAGAAAATGTTTTTTTCAGAAGAAATATGCAATTTCACATCATTGTGGACCATTATTATTTCCATGTCTGTGTCTAAAACAGTGGAAAAGCTAGAGCAGATAATTAATAGATAACATTCAAAAAGCTTAAAGACAAGTCCACTGGGGACCAACTACAACCATTAGATCTGAGAAAATTCATTTGGTTAGTTTTGATGCTGACATTGATTTTACATCCATCGGTTTAGGTGGTGCCAAAAATGGCTTAAGTGCTGCACCTATGCCTTATAATAGTAGGGGTAACCTTGACATCTATCAAGTACACTTAATAGAAAGACTACTAATACTGGCAGCTTTACAAAGTAAATATTTGATCCCATCCCTCTACAGATCTTCAGACAGGTGGTGCGATACAGAAGCACAGACACCAGCCTCATCCTGGAGAGATGTGAGTAAACTTTCTGTTTTACTTCCTCTCTCTTATGAACTAAACCTATCCACTCTCTACCTGTGAAACTCTTCTGTCTAAAAATGGGGATCTTCTGTGTCTTTATTCCAGCGATAAACCGTGTGCAGCTGTTAGGCCGAGTGGGTCAGGACCCAGTGATGAGACAAGTGGAGGGTCGTAACCCGGTTACCATCTTCTCCTTAGCAACCAATGAAATGTGGCGGTCTGGAGACGGAGAGATGAGTGCAACAGGTACATTGTCGAGTCATACTTAATGATAGAAATACAGAAAAACTCACTGTGCTTTATGCTAAAACGGTAAGAACTCCACATCACGCCACAAACTAAAGACCCTCGTATTTATTATGCATATAGTAACTAATCATGCGCCTGAGGAAATAGATTCAAGATTTCAGCTTGCTTTTGAAAGTAGACAAGATTGTGACAGATCTCCGGTCAGCTGGCACAAACTAACGAAAAGTGCCCTCACCAGATTGGGATATTGTTTGGTCAGATTTTGTTGCTGTCCAGCTGGAAAACGTCATGACCATCAACGGACAATAAAAGCCTCCTCCCAGGCTCATGATAGTTTTGATCTGACACTTCAGAGCCGTTGAGTAATAATCTGCCACAAAACATCCAGACTTGGACTTCCTTAACAGATGACAAAGTGCTGGAGTCGTGTTGTACAGGGCCCATTGTATACGATTAAATATATTATTCAACTATAATCACACAGGGACAAAATGCACACAGCAATTAACCATTGTTTGCAGTCAATCAATCTGTCGATCATTTTCTCAGTTAATCCATTAGTTGTTTGATCGATAAAATGGATTAAAAAAAAGTCGATCAGTGTTCCCCAAAGCCCAAGATGACGTCCTCAAATGTCTCGTTTTGTCCACAACTCAAAGATGTTCAGTTTACTGTCACAGAGGAGTGAAGAAGCTAGAACATATTCACATTTAAGAAGCTGGAATCAGAGAATGTTTACTTCTTTTCGTAAAAAAATATGACTCAAACCGATTAAATTGATTGTCAAAATAGTTGCCGATTAATTAAATTAAATAAATGTGTTTGAAACACAACCGATAAGACATACTTGTTTACAAATATGTATTTTTCCCCACACCACATTATGTCTGGCTGGAAATACTGAATCTGCATGTCAGAGCGCCCAGAGTCTGACCCTCCTCTTTTGACACTGTCAGACTCGTGTATGTTAGGTGCTTGCTACAGGACAAGAGCTGAAGGTCTGTCTGCACTTCAGGGTTGTGGCTGAAATATCCTTTGACATTTCAGTGTCACTGTTTTTCCTGCAGGAAGTGTGTTGCTGAAAGTGCACACGTTTATTTGATGTCGCTGTCCAGTGAAGAGTTTGGTGATTTTTCGTTTTTCACATAAACTGAATGTTTGAGTGTTCCTTTTTATGGGTTGAGAAAATGCTTGGGCTAAATAAACCATTAAAGTAATACATTATATGTATATATACATTTTAATTTCCCCACTGGGGATCAATAAAGTATAAATAAATAATAGTTAGTAATTAGATTATCTGAATAAAAGAATATTGTCACAGAGCTGGAAACAAGGCTGTTCTTCTTGGCTCCTGAAAAGTTAATGTTTTGGAGATGCATGGTTTTCACAGGACAATGATCTTACATTCAGTGTTACAGATTGTAACAGTTAATTATTAATACATTTCTTGTGGAATAATGTTTATTTTAGCGATTAGTGTCATGATATTGACAGCTGATGGACTTATTTATGGTTTGAGCTTTTGAGAATGAATTGGCCATGGAGCCGGTGTTTAAATAAGTCAAGCTATTACGGTGACACTGCCACTAGAGGTCATTGTTGCACTCTGATTTCTGTCTCCCTGACCCTGAAGCATTAATCTCCAACCCTTATGCATCATTCACCGTCCTACATTTAAAACTATGAATAAAAAAATAAACGCCGTTAAGTCAGTACAGACAGCCTTCAGTGGAGGTTTACATATACTCCTATTTTTATTATCTGTTTTTACAATGTTCATAGTCACTTGTAGACTGTAAAAGTTCATTATGTGAATCAGAATCTGGTTTGATGCCAAGTAGGTTTTCACATACAAGGAATTTGCTGTGGCGTTTTGGTGCATATAAACACAGTAAGAGAAAAGAAATAAACAAGTACTGCACAACAAGTCAAGAATCTTAAATAAAAAATAGACACATTTACAATTAAAGATTTGTTAACAATAGGTTTAAAAATAAAGAACTGGACAGTGTTTAAAACAAAGTGTGCAAAAATGTTGACTAAGTACTGTGCGAATGTTGACAGGAAATGTGCGAAAAGGGTTTGTGTAGCGTCCGTGAGGCTGAAGTATGTGCTGTGTTTTGTGACTCCAGGTGACATCAGTCAGAAGACGACGTGGCATCGCGTGTCGGTGTTCAAACCTGGTTTGAGAGACGTGGCCTACCAGTACGTCAAGAAAGGGTACGACCAGCACGCTCCCTGTACGGGCCCAGGACTATTTTAGTACTTTAGTACTACTACTTTTTTGATAGTATAGAGCTGAAGATCTTTGCCCCGTCGGGTTCGTTCTTAATTTCTATCATTTTACACGGGCTCGGGCCGGGATTGGGCTGGGCTCGGGCTTGCGCTCTGGGTTGCACAGTAAATGAGCGGTCTGGTGATGCATTTCGATTAGCGCGAAAATGGATGCTGAGGAGTTGAAACGGAGGCTGGCCTCTGGAGGACTTATTTTATTTCTTTGTTCCAACTTCCAAGTGGCCCATAGCCTACGTTATTCATGAATAAATGATGTTAAAAAAATGTATAAATGACTAATTCGTGACAAAAGGCAAAAGAGCTGTGTGCGTGCGCACATTTGAATAATGTCGGGCTGTAAACTGGTTTGGGCTTTTAAAAAGCTGTCAATCAAAATGTACTTGTTGGGCCGAATTCTGTCGGGCTCGGGCCTTGTCAGGCCTAACTTTTAAGGCCCGATTACAGCTCTATGATAGTATACAGTACAGAGAGGCGGACAGGAAGTGTGGGCAGAGAGGGATGACATGCGTTTTGGTTTTGTGGTTGGCGTCTTGGAACACTACATATCTAAAAGTGAGGCTCTATGCAAAATGTATATCTTCAGCATCTTAAAGGCTTTATAAGTGGCTGTACAAATTCAGTTTTTCCTTCTTCTTTTTTTTCTTTTTTTTCTTTTTTTTTTTTTTTTTTTTTATAACGAACAGCAGCTGAGGTTAAATGTATTTCAAGTTACAGGGGATTCCTGTGATGAAGTTTTCATAACAAAAAAACAGTATGATCCACTTTATACTGCTGTCCATTTGTATGCTTCCTCACGTCTGATTTAAGCTGAACACAGCTGCTGTTTCCTGTCCGTGAGGACTCTAGAAATGTTTTGCATGGCATTGCAAAACATTAATTTGGCAGATGGCTCGGGATGGGACGATAGACGTTTGTCACAGTGAGGGATTTTGCTGTCTATCCCTGTAATTATTGTGGGTGCACTAAGCATTTTTTACATCAATATGGTGATGTTACTTTTCATTTGTCAGGTATTTCATTCATTTTATTAGTCAGAAACTAAACCTCTATCTATTAACAGGTTCTCAATTGATTGTCAAGAAACATTACTATCACGATATATCACTATATATATATATATATATATATATATATATATATATATATATATATATATATATATATATATATATATATTGGTATCGTAATATAAAGTGACATGTGAGGTGGTTAGAGGATTTTATTTTATTTATCGCTTGCATCCAGTAGACACTTTGTTCTTTTGTGAGAAACCAAAGATAGATGTCATCAAGGTTTATTTGCTTTGTTTTATTATTTGCTCCTTTTTTTTCAAACCTGCAGAGATGATTTGATACAAAGGTTTTCTCTTCATCTGAATGTCTAAAACTGGATAAAATAAGTTGAAATTGTTATTTTTTACTTTAAAAAAAATGCTAAAATCTTAGGGATGGGTGTTTCATCATGAGCTTAAAAAGCCATAAAATGTGGGAATGCAGTGTTTCCTCTGTTGATTTTGTAGTGGCGGCCCGCCATGGCAAAATTTGTGCCGTCACGGTATCCCAAATAGGGCAGACACACAGTGTCGTCGCGGTTGCCTTTTAAATTATCCTGCCGACATCATGCAGCCCCCGTTGGCTGCCGCTCACATTACAATTTAACAACAAGTAGAACTATTCAGAGGTTATTGGGCCCGTCCATAGGCGCCGATACGAAAAATACTGAGCACCCACAGAGGAAAACATAAATCGGCGCCTATGTATATCAGTTAAACTTTTCATCTCCAATCCTATCTGTACTTGTGAGAAGTGGCGCAGTCTAAAGTTGAAAGATGTCCTACTTTATGGCTTTATTATTGAGTTAATAGGCGTGTGTGTTTGTGTTGGCCGCTGTCCATTTCCTAAGGTCCTGAAATGCAAATATTTTTTGACTACTTGTTGTTTTTTTTTTTAAAGGACGTGCGCCCGTGAGCACCCACGGAGGAAAACAAATCGGCGCCTATGCGTCCAGTTGTTGTTCGGACAGACCTGCCCCCACTGCTTAAAAAAATCCTGAAGGAAACACTGCGGAATGCAAATAATTGTCATACATTTAGGTCCTTTTTGGCCAGAGGTTCATAAGAGTTTGCAAAAAAGTACTTCAGATAAAAGGTTGAGGCCTTTTTTCTTGGTGCCCTGCCTTCAGAGAATGTTAATTCCAGGGAAATGCAGGACTGTGAAGATTCAGAAGTGTCAACCATCAGTCAGCCAACCAAAACTCACAATAGAGGAACCATTACGTGACTGATCCCGAGTCGCTCTCTTTTTCTCTTTCAGGTCAAGGATTCTCGTAGAGGGGAAACTGGACTACGGAGAATATGTGGACAAGAACCAAGTCAGACGCCAGGCCACCACCATCATCGCAGGTCAGACAACTAACCAGCTTCTATCAGACGTAGGGCTGGGTGCCGAATTCAATACTTTTTAGGCACTGACCGAATTGTCTCTAAAGTATCGAAAAATGCCTGGTCATTTAATATCCAATTTCAATACTTAAGGAGTAAATCTCATCAGAGTCAGTGAGCTAATAAACATTTGGGGGGGTGGGGGAATAAAAGTGGAATGTTGGTGTGCATGTAAACCTAGTCACTGTTAGGGAGGTTCTTCTCATGTCAGATTAGTGTAAAAAAAAATAATTTGATTACTCTTTTCCAGACAACATCGTCTTCCTGAGCGACAACATTCGAGACAGAACTTGAAGCACTTTGTCCTTTGTCACCACCCAACAACAAGTCCACTTCTTTTTGTATTCTCTACAAAATAAAGACTGAGGACCTGAACGCCACCAAGTAAAGGAACTGACTTACCCAAGGAGAAGGGGGACAGAATATGTTGTGACACTCCGGTCATGTTTGACTGTGACGCCTCCTGCAGACCTTGAGGCATCAAGAGAAGCTGAAAAAGCCCACTTGTGTAGTATAAATACACGTACTGATTATGGTTTTATTTGTGCTACTTGTACTGAACCGTTACAAAGATACAGTTTATGCCCTTTTTCCGTGTACTCAAGTTTTATGTATGAGAATAATGTTGGAAGTACGAGTTTGAGTCGAAAATGTTTGAAGACTCAGTACAAGATGTCGTAGACGTCGTAGCTCTGTTAAGAGCAACTCTTACTCGTGTCCTTAGACTAAGGTTATTATAGTTTTTCTTTGCATTAGTTAAAACTCAATATATCAGAAATTGTTTCTAGGTGAGGAAGACTGTAAATCAGGAGTCTCAAACTACCAGTCTGATGGCCAGATTTGTCCTTTTTATATGTTTACTAGGAACTGTTTGCAGCTGCAGGTTAATCGTGGTCATTTCATGGGACTTGTTGACAATAAGAAAAATGTAGATCATCACCAGAAGAAAGTATTTGTTCCTTCTTCTCACTTGTCTCTGTGTTAAATGTCAGCTGTGACTTTTCTTCATGCAAATCTCTCGTAAATGAAAGTTCAACTGGAGAGAAATGTGCATGTTTACTGAAATGCTTGAGAGACCAGCATGCAAATTTAGAGGAAGCACGTTCAATTAAATTCAGCATTTTTCTCCCTGTTCCTCCTGCATTCTGTTTTCCTGTTCACATTCCTGAATTGTGCACAGTTATAACGGAGCATTAATGTATGTATTTGATGTTTTATCTACTCCTGTTTTCTGCTTTGTCATTTTCTTTCAGTTGTTATCGCACTTATCTGTTTTTCATTTCCTTCCTGGGCAGTGACTTGTTGATTTCAGCTCACACTGCTGGTTCATTTCTCTGTAATGGTTGCTATAATAGACCTTATTTTCTAGACTACTTGTCTTCATATTTCATCTTCTACAGTCAGAGCATGTATGATTTAACCTGCCTGTATTAATAACTTCACAATTTCGCATACAAAGCACTTAATAGAAGAGGAAAAGTTACAAGTAACCATTAAAAACAAACTCAGAAATGTAAAAAATTAACCATAACGAAAAGTCAAAAAAATATGAATGACATATTTGCATAAAAACATATATAAACGTGTTCTTTATGAAAGTTTATGTAAAATATATGCAATTATTTATTTATTATGTAATTCTTGTATTAGCTTTTTCTACTGGTCGTTGATTAGCTGTTTCCGTGACAGTGGGGGCGGGCATAAGCCAAAGGTATTCTTGGCCTAAAGTTATTGGTTGCGGGTATTCTCGATCTCGTTCCTCATTGGCTGCGTCACTTGTCAGTAAAAAGCTCAGGAGGTCAGAGCTGACGGTCGAATGGACTTTAAACAGAGGAGTGATCTGATTGGTCGGTCAGAAGGAGTGGGCGGGACTGTGAGTTATGGGGGAAACCTGTGGATTCAGAAGCTGCGTCATTTTGACAGGGTGACACTGGAAATGGCTGGAGTGGATTTAAAAACAAAAGCGTAGAAATAATTCTTCAGTGAGCATCAGAAGCTGAACAATTCTCAAATCAAGTCAAGTTTATTTATATAGTCCAAGATTTGTCTCAGATGGAAAAGAATATCTGAAAATACACCTGCTGGTATTGAAGAAAATAATAATAATAATAATAATAATAATATAATATAATTATATATATATATATATCAGTTTCAACATATATGTTGTCAGATAGCTGAAGAAATTAAAAAGATTATAAATAAATAATTATAATATATGATTATTATATGAGGAATAGTTTTTCGTATGTTTTCGTATGTCGTTTTAAACTGTTATATTTGGAGCAGAAGGCGTTTGCCCAGAAAGGTATGGTCCAATTTAGTATCTCGTTTTTTTATACACAAGTTTCCTTCAATAGAATTTTAAAAAGTTAGAACCTATAGCAATGGCCTGAAATGAGGAGTGAATTTATTTTGAAATTCAAAACCGGAAGCTCTAGTTTGTTGATGTTAGAATTTGACTCTAGTGTCATAAACAGCTGGAACAGATTAATCACTTTACATTTATACTCTACAATTAAATCTCAAATGTATTATATTGCATTTATATTATCAGTCGTTCTCGCTTGTATTGTTTTCTTGAATTTCTTGATTTTATTTCCCTATTTTCTCAGTTTCTCTGTGACTCCGCCCATGCATTCCTGTGTGTCTGGGCTGTGAGGAGGAGGAAAGAAAAGCGAAGAGAGGCTGCAGAAAGCTGCCTGTGGACGCTGAACCAGCGAGGAGATGATTAACAACAACAACAACAACACTCATCCTCAATCTGACTGCTACAGCTTTCTGACATAACAAACATCTATCCCGAAAGTCTAAACCAACTGGACGCGTTTCTATTTCTTTTTCTTTTTTTTCTTTTACAAGTTCTTGGGAACTTTTTTTTTTTTCCGGAGTTGGAGCTGTGGAGTTTGGTTTCCAGTCCGACTGCATTGTAACAAAAACCCCGCCGCTGTTTTCGCTGCTTTTTCTGCCGCAAAATCAACAACAAACCAGCCAGAAGAGCTGAGAGAATCTGTGAGGAGGAAACCATGGAGATCCTCGACAGTAGTGAACCGTTTTTACACTGGGACAGGAACCTCAGCGAGCTGTCTGAGGCTGGAGAGATGGACTGCGTGCTGTACACCAATGTAAGTTATTGCATTGCAATCTGCAGCTTCTTAGCGGTATTCACCTTTATCTCACTTTGAGAGGAGGGGGAGGTGTGTGTGTGTGTGTGTGTGTGTGTGTGTGTGTGTGTGTGTGTGTGTGTGTGTGTGTGTGTGTGTGTGTGTGTGGATGATCTTTCACAATATTAAACGCTGTCTGTGCAGAAATAGATAAGAAGAAATTAAGAAAATATTTATCTTTTTAAGGCAGTTTTACCAGCTACTTCCCTCACCAAGATGGGGTGTGTGTGTGTGTGTGTGTGTGTGTGTGTGTGTGTGTGTGTGTGTGTGTGTGTGTGTGTGTGTGTGTGTGTGTGTGTGTGAGTGAGTGTGTGAGTGAGTGTGGGTGTGGTACCCGGCTCTCCATTCACAACTTGAGCCTTGAGATCCAGGATGCAACTTTTAGACTTTTTCTCAGCCTCATTTCCCCCCTTTTCTTTTCTTTTAAACATATCTTATATAAGAGGGAAAGCCCAACCTGAACTGAACTTTGTTTAGTCTTGGACTGCAACCAAATCATCATTTAATCAATATAATGGCAGGGACAGAAAGTGGATAAAGGCCAACAAAAGTTCCCAAAGTCCAAGGTGATCTCTTTAAATTGTTTGTTTTGTTTAGCAGATAAAAACCCCCCAAAGATATTCAGTTTAATTTATTTTTTGATCATATAAAGCAAAGACAAGAAGCACAAACTCACATTTGAGAAGCTAGAAATGGAGGATATTGGGCCTTTTGCACAAAGTAATTGAGATTAAGATGTGAACAATGGGAATAGAAACATTAGAGTGAAGACCAACCTGAACTCACTTTAGTACCGCCACTAACAGCTTTTTCTGTAAGTCCAAAACCCAAGTGTATTCAATTAAATTTACCTTACATAAAAAATAAATATAAAGTAAAGGTTGCATTTAACATGCATTTGACATTGAGCACGTCCCAGAGACCAGGATGTCCCATAGAAGGTTAGGAGCTCAGGAGGGAAGAAAATGTTTCCAGGTGGGATTAAGTTTCTCCCAAAACATTTGTGGTTGCAAATGAGTTGTATAGATAAACGTAATTTCTAGGAGACTGGGTTAAATGTTTTGTTTAAACACAGTTTGGAGAAGAAAAAAAGGCAGAGATACTAATCATGATGATACCACTTATCTTAGAAATAGGTTAAACACACATCATCTACTCAATAAAACTGCTTTTAAATGGCCTTTCGCCTTTTGTTATGTAACTTGAAGTGTGTGTTCCAGCCATATGTCTGTCTGTGGACCGAGAGGAGAGTGTGCGAGACGGAGAGAGTGAGACAGAGACTTGTGTGTGTGTGTGTGTGTGTGTGTGTGTGTGTTTGGAGACGATGGGAGGGAGCGTTTGGGTTTACAGGGGAAAAATCCAGCTGGTTTGCAGGATTGGAATCAGACACCACAGAGGCCTACTGAGTCCTGAGACCGAGACAACACACACACACACACACACACACACACACACACACACACACACACACACACTTCTCTAGGAAATCTTGCAGACAGGTAAAGACTTGTGTTGTTGAAGCTTCAGAGCGTCCAAGCTGTGAATGTAGATCCTTTTAAACAAGTCCTGAGGCTACAATTCGTGTCAAATACCAGCAGTATCGGACCAGCGAACTGCAGCTGCTGTCGTCGTCTTCGTCTATTACAGGATGATTTGGGGGGGGGATCACGTGGGAAAATGACTGAATAACAAAAATGTTCCAGAGGAAATGATAAATAGCAGCTGCAGAATCCCAGTTATGGAAAGCACATTTACTCAAGTACAATTGAAATTTTTGTACTTAAGTATACATGTACTCTCTACTTTCAGAAAGAAATAGTGTACTTTTTACTTTACTACATTTATCTTACAGCTTTAGTTTTTACATAAACATGATATGATGCAGTACTGTACTACTCATCTACCCACTACAACAATATAATGCTCTGACATGCATTTGTCAGTGATAAAAACAGAATAACATAATATCCTTTAATAGTAACTACTTTATAACATGCACGTTTACCAGCCGAATATGTGTCTAATGAAAGTTGCATTATGGGAAATGCAGTGTTTTTGGAGCTTGACTCAAACTAAACACTAAAATCTTGGCCTCCGATGCTTCGATTTTGATCAGTATTTTGCCTCTTGCAAACTCCCCAACTTTATGAAATTGCAATGCTTAATGGCTGAAGTACTCCTTTAATTACAAATCATGTAATATTTTGCATTTAAAGCATAATTTATCACAACTTGGGTCTCATTCTCGTATTTTATTTCCATAATTTAACGTTATACTCACTAAAATATTTACTGAGATCTGGGAACACGTCGGTATTGCTTAGAAAGAACAAGTCAGATTACTTAGAAAAATAAGTGCTTATGTTTTGGCTAATCATTGGGTAGTATTAAAGATGCATTCACCTCATATATCAACATTTGTTGCTCTTTATATTAGCTGCCTTTAATAATAAAAAGTGTCAGTATTCGTGTTAATATCTGTGATTCTGACTCTGCATTATCTGCTATTGGATCAAAACCATTTTGTGGTATCATCATTCCACTTCACTGTGCACACCTATGGTAGCTCAAAAGTTGAACCAAAGTATGTTGGTGTTTAATATAAAGCCTTCCACTCCCCACTCATACCTACAGCACACAAAGGTCATGTTGTGTTTAGCAGCATACTAAGATGCTCTTGTTAGTGAGGTGAATGTTCTATATTTAGTAAAGCATGAAGTGTGTGTGTGTGTGTGTGTGTGTGTGTGTGTGTGTGTGTGTGTGTGTGTGTGTGTGTGTGTGTGTGTGTGTGTGTGTGTGTGTGAGAGAGAGTGTGAGAGGGAGGGGGATGCATGAAGACTGCAGTGTTTGAATCTCAGGCAGCTTGAGAAACAGACTGGAGTCTTTGTTGGGTCTCGATCTCGCTTTCTCTCTCTGGGGGTTTGTTGACTTGAGATTCCTCGCAACAATGTAAAGCCTCTCAGTCGGTAGCACGTGTGGGATCCTCAAACCTGTTTCTCTCATCACTCACTCTCTCTGTGTGTCACTCCTGTGTGTAAATATCATAATCAAGTTATTCAGGTTGTAGAATAATAACAAGGTGGAGTTTCTTCTTTCAACTCCTTTCATCCACGCCTAAAACAATCCTTCTTGACGTCGTTCTGACATAATAATAGACCTGTTTGTGTGACGTGACGTATATATCCATTTCATGAAGGGTATGAAGGGTAACCAGAACAGAAGGTCAAATCAATCAAATAATATGCTTTGTTTTATAAATGCGTTTTGGGGGATTTGATCACAAGTGGACTGCGCTAAATACACAAGTGTGAACTAGAAGGGAACTCGGAGAGCGCAGACTTCCGCCCAGGCATGCCCTATCACTCAATGTCAATGCAGTGCGAAATTTCGACACCACATGATATAGCACAGATCTCGAAATGTTAACCAAAGTGAAAAATAATGACCTGTATCTGCCCCGTGATTTGGATCCGCTCCAAAATGTAATGGGTTCCTACTTGGCCCATGCTACACTCTTCCACTAATGAATCCATGAAGTGTGTAAAGTCATTGATTGATGCACTTGGAAAGACTTGGATTCCTGTCAGACAGTTCAGAAAAAAGGCCTAGACATCAAGAGCGAGAGAGTGGCTTTAAACTTAAAAATGCTATTTCCTGCACTTGCACATACTTGCGTCTTCCAAAAAGCTAAATAAAGTCTTTTAAAAGCCTCTTGCATCAGCTGGGAAATGCATCGTCCCAAAGCTGAAAACAGGGCTGTTTTTCTGACTTTTTAGAGATACGTGGTTCTCACAGGACAGCGACGCTACAAACATATGATGATCTTATAGAATATGATGCACTGCTGTAGACACTGACAGGGAACATGAAGTACTTTTTACTTTTGATACTGTAGGTAAATTGTGATAATACTCACATACCTCTTCTTAAGTAATGTTTTGAATGCGGGACTTTTACTTGTAGTGGAGTATTTTTTTCCACAGTGTGGTATTAGTACTTTTACTCAAGCAGAGGATCTGAATACACGCTCAGCATAGAGTTATTTCAGTTAACAAGAGCAAACACACATGGAGTCGAAGGTAAACATCTTGATCCATGTGCTCACAGTACAGAGCCTGTTCTCCGTCGGGGCAGGGCATCCTGCTCGCCAGTGGCCTTGCTCTGTCTCTCTCTGAATGGTCCATGTGTCTGTTGTGTCAGTCTGTCGGCAGAGACGGTCATTTACAGCGCACACACACACACACACACACACACACACACACACACACACACACATACAGATAATGAATAAATGATGACATAACCAGTCACATTTTACTGCCAATCAAAGGTCAAGTGTCTCACGTACTCACGTTCCAGCAGGGGATGGAAGAAGTATTCAAACCCTTCACTTATACTAAAGATACTACTAATACCACACTGTGAAAACACTCCACTACAAGTAAAAGTCCTGCATGCAAAACCTTACTGAAGTAAAAGTAAGTATTGCCCGCAATATTTACTTTAATCGAAAGTAAAAGTACTTAACTGTCAGTGTTTTCCTGTCAAATGATGTTTCTGGATTAATATTCCTGCTGCATTCATGTGTATGTTGCATTTTACTGCTGTAGATGTTTAAGGTTACGCTCATTTGAACTCCTTATTGGGTAGTTTAATCTACAGCAATGCATCATATTCTATAAGATCATCATATGTTTGTAGCGTAGCTGTCCTGTGAGAACCACGTATCAACACATCTGGAGGTACATGGTTTTCACTGGACAGGAAGCGGATGAATTGTAATGGGAAAACCAAAGCTGTCACACATGTCGATGCCAGGCAGCTAAATGAACGCTCCTGTGTGTGATAATGAAGCGCACACAGTGTGTTATTACTGCAGGTGTGGTGCCAGATCTTCAGGTTGGTTGACTGGGAGTTGACTGTGTGAGACACACTACAGCTAAATGAGTTATTAAACTAATTATTACAGACACAGATAGCCTACTGTGATACATTTAATTCACAAATTATACATTGTTGCTGCTTGTAGAAACTTAAAGTGTTTTTTTTCTTCATATAGTCCACTGGACAGGAGGGCTTGTTTGAGAGTCTTACTCTGGGTTATGAATGAAAGTCGTTTAATTGGCTCCCTACTGGACGATGTAAATTCTCAGAGTCAAGATATGCAAAAGAAATATCATAAAATTTAAAGAGTTGTACGCTTTTCACATGGCAGCAGTTGAACAGTACAGTACACATGGGCTTTAGAGTTGTACTTGTTTAATGGGAATCATCAGGTCAACATTTTCAGTTGTTTAACACTGTTTAGTGTTAACTAGCAAATGTTAGCATGCTTTAACTTTAAAAGTTAAACATTCTAATATATATTGAAATACTTTAGTAAAAGTTAAGTCTGGTCAATTTTATATGACACATATGGTTAAATTCATATTTTTAGCGAAATGTTCAGATCATACGTGTGTGTTTCAAAGTTTTGGTGTCTTGTGGCAACGTGACATCATTGTGACTTTGCGTAAACATACACGTCACTTTCTAAAGCCAAGTGGCTGGTTTATCTGTACGCATTTTGATCTATCCGCGTGTATGTCTACGCCCTATACAGTGGACAGGTTGGGTTTAGGAAAACAATAACGGGAAGCGGGACAACAACGGCACGGTTTGGTTTAGGAAAAGAAGAAAGCGACGGTTGGGTTTAGGAAACGTGACACGCGGGACATGATCCCCGGTCTCCTGGGTAAAAGTCCTGTGTTGTTTGACCCATCCACCACCCCAACCAACCTACCTATGCGGATTTTCGGGCTTTCATACTACTCGCTACCGTTCTTTTCTCAGGAGAACTTGGCGTAAGGTAATGTAAGTCAATGGAGGCCAAACGGCGTTGATAAACATGCTAAAAAGCGATTATGCGTCTTGATAACACGCCAAAATGGCATACGAATTGGCGTGTCATACATACGCCACTTATTGAGATCATTCTGCATGCGGTCTAAAGGCTTCTTCTGAGATTTTTCTACCCATAATGTATTTGGCAAACAATATCTGCCTTGCATAGTAGCTTCGCCACCATCGGTGTATAAATGATGTGTGAATGGGTGCACGAGAGGCAAATTGTAATTGCGTTTTGTCCAGTAAGGTAGAAAGGCACTATATAAAGGCAGTCCCTTTTACGCTAATGTACCTCTTCACTCACTTTGACGTTGCTTTTATCGGAGCCATCTTGCTGACTTGAATCTTTTGGCTTTAGAAAGTGACAGCGGGTCTACACATGGTGTGCACATGGACTCATGAAGGACACATTTTTCCCTTTTTCCAAATCTGATGCAACTTTTCTCCTGTCTTTGAAAGTGCACTCAAGTTTTGCTGCAGGCAGGCAGCCATTTGAGAGCAAAGCAAAGGTAGTAATCAGTGTGTGAGGGATCATTATGGAAAATCCACAGGAGCCTTCGTTCTCGGAGGCAAAGCTAAATTTACCTCCTCTCTCTGTACTTCTGTCTGTCACTCTCTTGATTCTGCATTTCCCCGTCCCCCATTTGCCCCTTCTGGTTTTGCTTTAGGCACCATAAAAGGTTTTAAATGCATGTGTGTGAGCGTGTGTGTGCAGTTAGCACGGGTGTGGGCTTAATGTCCCTGTGAGTAGCTTATACACCCAGCCCTGAAATGAGCCTGGAAGCAGCTTTGTATAGTGAAAATGCAGCTAACTCACCACTCTTTTCTCTTTTTTCCCTTTGGACCTATAGCAATTTTAAAAGTTACCGAGGTTGAAAATTGAGCTATAGTTCATAGTTTTGGGACAGGAAATCAAATAATATCAATTTTATAGGCTTTAAAGTTGCAGAATCAACAGAATTAAAGTTTTGGGGCTTTCTGCATGAGCTTCAGTGTTGGAAACATCAAAGTGTTTAAAGCCTGTAAACTGCTTATTAAACAGTAAGGTGTATGAGCTTTGAGACCCACTCAACGTTGATGGGGTTTTTTTTATGGCTGTTGCAGCTCATATCCTGACTCATTGTGTACAATCAAGACCACTTAGAACAGAAACCTCCATCCGCTGTCTAGTTAACCTTTCACCCATCTTTCCAGCCCTCCTCCTCATCCCTCACTTCTCCAGGGTGAGCTGAGAGTCGGCTCCTGTCCAAAATGCCAGAAACTTCTCCATCGCTCCCATTTCTTTTCATTTTCCTCTTTCCTAATAGCTGCCTTTTAAGTTTTTTAATTCAACTTTTTGAGTCTTAAATGTTCATACAAACTGTTTTTTCACACTCCCAACTCTCAATACTCCCTCAATGTGTCACGTTTCCCACTGTTAGACTTGTGAGGATGTAACTACTCTTCTATACACAGTTTTTCCTTATTTTCGTTGTCAGAAAAACTTTGACCAGAGTTTGGACCTCTAGCAGATGTTGGTGACAAAGGCACTTTCTCCAGCTAATCAGTCACGTTTGTTCCATGGCATCAGAGTGTAACAGGACAAAATGTCTTTTGGGCCAATTTGGGCTGAGAATTAGCGTCCCTTGGCAGCACACGGTCCAACTTTGGGGCAGTGTCTGCACTTGGAATCGATATGCTTTCTAGCATATTACAAATCTGGCATGTGTCTGGCAATCCGCTGCAACCTTTTTGCCAGACAAGAACATTGATATTTCTGGAAAATTCTGCAAAAACACTGGAATATGATCAATAAACATGTTTTCTTTTTTTGTCCAATGCCAATATTTAAGCCATTCTTGCAAATAAAACTCTTGGTCAAGGTTAGGGAAAGGTTGTGGTTGTCAAACGACCATTGCAGGTCTTAGACGGGACTCAAACTAATTCCTAGGAATACTGGGGTATGTGCCTGATTTGTGCCACTGTTGGCTGCCAAGCATCAGTACCTATTTGGGATACTGTAATACTGTAATGTGTTGTCATTGTTTCTGTTGGATCGCTTAACATCACTGTTGGTGTGCTTTGCTGTATGTTAAACTTTGACAGTGATACGAAGGGAAAGGAGAATGTTGATGTCAAATATATCGTTTTTATTGTGGGAATAGACAGGGGAGATCTGACGTCTGGCTGTCTTAGCGAGGTGGTGGCAGTTATATAATATAATATTGCCTTTGAGTAGCAGGCAGATGGTAAACATACTTAGATACAAACTATTGCAAAATATTACTTTAATCTATAGAAGTGGTTTCAACATTTTAAAACCTGTATCGGCGAAATCACACTTGGCTGGTGTCTGCAATCCTCTAAAAAGGACAATTCTCCATCACACCTTTTCTCTCACATGAACCTTTTCATTGGAAGAGACATGAACAAAGTCCATTCATCCATGCAAAGTTTTGTGTGTGTGTGTGTGTTGTGTGTGTGTGTGTGTGTGTGTGTGTGTGTGTGTGTGTTTGTTTTACTATATTCGTGGGGTCCAAAAACAGGGGAATACAGTATACTTGTGGGGTCTGCACAGCCTTGTGGGGCCCAAAATGCTGGACCCCACAAGGTTAAAGGGCTGTTTGAGGGTTAAGACTTGGTTTTAGGATTAGGGATATAATTAGGTTATGGTTAGGGTGAGGGTAAGGGTTAAGGTTAGGCATTTAGTTGTGATGGTTAAGGTTAGGGTAAGGGGCTAGGGAATGCATTATGTCAATGACGGGTCTCCACAAAGATAGTGAAACAAACGTGTGTGTGTGCGTGTGTGCGTGCGTGTGTGTGTGTGTGTGTGTGTGTGCGTGCGCGAGTGCGTGCGTGCGTGCGGGTGTGTGTGACTTGACATTCAAACATGCGTCTACTTGGCAAGCATCCGCCTCAGGAATTAAGATCAGAGGCGTGCCCAAACAAGTTTCCCGGAGTGTTTGCCTTTTGCAGGGATTAAAACGATCTCAGTGGGGTACTGAAGATCGTCATTGACCCACTTTTTTTACCCAGAATCCAGCAGGAGGTGGAGTCAGGATTGCTTCAGTGAAAATGAGTTCTTCACTGATCTTGACAACAAATGTTTGGGGGATAATCCTGCAGCCAACAACCAAACACAATGAAAGCACTCAAGAGAAGACTGATACATTGAGTTGTGTTGAGCTTAGCTTTCTCTAAATCTTCTCACATCAAGACAGTAATGACTTGACGTGATTTACAGAAGACACTTGTTGAGTTTAAGTGATTTCAAGTTGAGAGAGTTGATGGCAATGAAGAGGAGAGAAGGAGCAGTTTGTGTTGGAGGAAAAGATTTAAAAAGTACAAATGGAGAGCTGGAGAAAGCTAGCGGGGTTGAGGGAGTTCACTTGTTGAGTAACGGCTCAATGTGTGTTTGTTTAATGGTAGTTGATGACCAGTGCAGAGATGGAAAAAGTTATTCGTGTGTGTGTGTGTGTGTGTGTGTGTGTGTGTTGTTGACCCAGTTTATAATAAGCACACACACTCAGGAGAGTGAGAGTGAGAGACAATCAGCAGACAGCTGTGCTTGTTTTTTAACACAAACAGTCTCAGCTGTGTTTGAGGACAGGAAGTATAGAGTTGTCCCAAACAGAGATTTAGTGATATGTTGCCAATACATTTAGTCCCATAACATAGTTTAGTTAAAAAGTCAAAATGTCATAAATATAAATATAAAAGCATAATATATCAGCCTAAAAATATAGGTATTTTCAAACCAACCCTGGTGAAGTCATTGTGTAACATCTGAAGGGTCAGTGTGTGTGTTTGGATGTGTGTGGGGGGGGAGTACAACCCTCCCCCCTCCTACTTGTTATATGACAAGACTGGAAAGATTGTGTGTGTGTGTGTGTGTGTGTGTGTGTGTAGGATTTTGAACTTTTGGGAAGCTCCAGGAGCCAGACGGGGGTAATTTTACAAGAAGGGGGGGACCCACAATGAGGAGAAAATTACACCATTTTCCATTTGTCATTTCGTGGGTCTGTTTTTCTTTATCTTCTCTGTTTGAGGCCTCGGAGTCAAATTCCTTGTTTGTTTATGCAAACCTGGCCAATAAAGCTGATTCTGATTCTGAACTTACACCCACGCGCACGCACGCACGCACACACACACACACACACACACACACACACACACACACACACACACGTACACTCTAATATCAGCAGCGTGTCCGCCAGATAACTGCTGACTCATAGATTTGAACTTTGACTCGGGATCTCTTTGTCTCCGCTGCGGCACTTCCTATTTTTAACACACTTCCTGTCGTGGCTCTGCATACATTCTGACTTCTTTTAATCAAGCGTGAAACGTTAATGAGACTGAAAAGAGGTCGACGGCCACGGTGTTAAACAGGAAATAGACATTTAAGGTTAGGAAGCTGGCTTGTAATGGATCTGCTTTGATTTCTGTCACATTCAGACGTTGTGTGTTTATGCATCCCTGCCCTCTCCCTGTGGGTGGAGAGTAAACACATGCAGCCCTGCTGGACGTCACGCCTACTGTTATTCTCTCTCACATCCTGCTGTTTACATCCATTAACCATCACTCCACCCCTATCACAATTCTGTTTAAAGAACAAAGTCAAATATATGATCATATCAAGGCAGATGTTATTTTTTTATATTTAGGTCTTTAAAATTGACTATTTTAATGCAATTTTATGTTTTGTATGTAGAGTATATTGTTAAACTCTTCAGCAAAACCCAGAAACATGGTATTAATAAAGCATATTTTTGTCAATTGTACGCTTTATACATGCGTACATTTCTTTCTCTTGGGACAAAGCTACACCTCTAACTGAAGTATCTGATGATTAGTCACTGTGACCTTTGACCCCGCTCAGAGAGGAGAATCTGCCTTAAGGGTTGGGTGGATTAAGTATCCACCTCAGTGCTCACCAGGAATATGTGTGTGTATTAATCAGGGCTACAACTAATCATTACTTTAGTTATATTACAAAAAACAGGCAGATTAATTCATAATGAATCTAATCATGTCAGGATTTCCTTGTGAGCTAAAACTTACAGAAGATTCTTTGCTGCTTGCTGTTTTTTTTTTTTTTTCCTGGTGCAGTCATGGTGTCCTTGGTTAGTAGACAGGTTTGGTAAATCGAGCTGGAATCAATGTCTAGAATCTAAGTCGGGGAGTGTGTGGGTTGTACTTTTATCCTTGTGAGAAGCGGTTCCAGTCTCGTTTTGTAATGAGGACATTTCTGTGAAGTGAGGTCACTCATGTCGGCTGAGATGAGACATTACGGAACGAATGATGTCAATAAGACAGTTTTTTTTGCGTCTTGCATGTGGAGACACATAGCTACAGACTGCGAGCAATGTGTTGGGAATGATGGTGTTACCCTGTTAGTACTCCCAACACAGTCCAGACATGCAGCCTTGGTGCTGGACTCGCCTCCTGCAGTCTCTCCCCCCCCTCCTCCTGATAAGACGCAGATAGCAGAAGTCCTCCAAGGCCTGTGATTTCTCTCATTATGCTGACACAACAACTTCAATGCCACAGCCTCAAGTCTCACAGTGCTGTCACAATAATGATAAGTGGTTCCAGACTGATATATAGTCCTGTTTACTATCGGGGTTATCTAATGCAAACACATAATGGTTGAAGTTGTTTTAAAGAGATTTGTTTTGGCTCCTTACGGTGCAGCTTGTGTTGGGTTTGATCACACATATCTTACTTACTAATGTTTGAGCACTGAACAGCTGTTTTTATACATTCCAGTTGGTTTGTTGGTCCAACATTGTCATGTTCTTCCAGAAATTGAAAGACTTTGGTGACCTGATATAAGACTGAATAACTTTGTTTCTTCTTTTTACCCTTCTTTATTCAGTCTGATATCATATGCATGTTTACCAATTTCTGTTTGGGAGAGGGTTATTTTGAGCGTCGCACCGGTCCGAAACTGATATTGGATATCAGGTCCATACTGACTCAAATACTTGGATACACCTCAAGTTAACAAAAGTCCACTGATGAAAGGCTGCTTTTTGATCTGGGTAACCACACAAGTTTCTTCTGAGGCTACCCTCAGGCCAAATGTTTACAGTCTCATGTGGGCATATTGACTATACATAAAAGACTAAATATCTGTTGTTGTTTTTTTTAAACCTATTTGATTGAAAAATTAGGTCAAAATCTGCTGGCATGTTTGATGCACAAATTTTGGTACAAGTATTAAGGATTGTATTCAGAGCCAGAGAAAGAATCCCTGCGGCTCTGCAGATAACGTTTCTACACATGTACTTCAGCTAAGTGTTAAATCAGCTTGCACACATTGTTAGCATTCCAGCAGATACTTGCTGCACTTCTGGCTTACAGCTGCAGGGGTGGGAAGCAACTACAGCAACTGAGGTTCAAAAAGGTACATTCTTCTGATATTTGCTATCTTATAAGTGTTTTTGGAATTTCACCAGAGGGAGAGAATGATGAGAATTAGCTTTGAAGGCGAGGAACTGGATTTTTCGAGAGTCTTAGACCGGCTGGGAAACTGAGGAAGAATGAATAACATCTCAACCTCTTCGTTGTCAAAATACCATCGAGCAAAGCATTCAGTTCTAAGAGTTACTACGTAGAAATACCCTGGAACTGGACTTAATTTTGACTGAAAAAATAACCTGCAACAAAACTGAAACTGAAATATGTTTTTTTATTTTAGTACCAAGGCTTACTTCTCTTTCTCGACTTGTTTCCACTGCCTTCAAGTCTGTGCTTTAATATGTATTATGCATTAGGGCTGGGCAATATATCGATATCATATCGATATATGAGGCTATCGTCTTAAATTTCGGATATCGTAATATGGCACATGTGTTTGTCTTTTCCTCATTTAAAAGGCTGCATTACAGTAAGGTGATGTGATATTCTGAACTTACCAAACTCTTCTAGCTGTTCTATTAGTTGCCTTTACCCACTTAGTCATTATATCCACATTATTGGTGATTATTTATCAAAGCTGTTAATATTTTGTGAAAGCACCGATAGTCAATGATAGTTATGATGGGGTACATGTTGGTAATGTGTGATAGTCTTCAACCTGGATCCAAATCAAACGAATGAGTCATTCAGTTCATCTTGACATAAAGTCAGCGCTGTCTTTTTTTTATTGGTGTGTGTTGAAGCTGGGTCATCGGCAAAAGTACACACAGATGAGTCCAGGGCAAGGTACACACACACACACACAGGCCCAAGGGTCATCTGCCTCGAGTGTGTGTATTAGTGTGTGTGTGTGTGTGTGTGTGTGTGTGTGTGCGTGTGTGTGTGTATGTGTGTATTTTCAGGAGACTCATCACATCTGGTATTTGCTTTTCAGAGGAGGAAGGTGTTACATCATCAAACTTTCCTCCTCCTCCTTTTACCTCCGAAGTTTAAACCTCTGATCATTAAGGGTTAAAACAGACATCCTACTTCACTTTACCGAAGAATTGCACACCCGAGAGGACATTCCTTCCTCCTCTTTCAAACTCCCAGACCGGTAATTTAAGTGCTAACTACCAACACAGCTGTCGAGGCTTTTATTGTGAAGCCTTGTCACTTGCCACTCCGCCTGGTAACTAGTTTTTTTAGGGAAGAGGTCGACCCCTTTCCTTCAGACTGAAATATCTGAACAATGATTGGATAGATTGCAATTACATTTTGTACAGCCATTAATGATCCCCAGAGGATGAATCCTACTGACTTTGGTGATCCTCTGACTTTACCTGTAGCCCACCACGAGGTTGACAATTGTTGTTTTGAGTGAAAAAGCAGATGAATTGGCATTGAAATTTGGTGCACACATTCATGTCCCCCTCAGGATGAATTGTAACAACTCTGGTGATCCCTTCACCTTTCTTTGTCCAATACTTTTATTTATTTATAACCAAATAGTTTGGCGACTTTCCTTCATCAGTATTTCTCTGATTTAAATAAGACATATTAAATGCATAGCAAAGCTTCTCAAAGGGCTGTCTCTCTTTGGATGGCACAGGATTTCTGTGTGCAACACCGATGTTTTGCCAGAACTCGAGCGATATTCACTCTGCATTTCCTCCTCCGTCTGCAGACTTCGTTGTGGCTTCATTAAAAGATTACAATCTGCACTTTCAGCGATGTTTTCAACGTGTTGCATGGGGAAGAAAAATATGAGAATAGCCTCTTTGTTATTGTCACGGCTCCTTTAGAGTAGTTACTGATACTTGCCCTAGTTCCAGTTTAAGCTCCCAGTTTTCCCATTGAGGCTTCAGGTTCTGTTTCCCAGCTGGAGAGTGTTGAGTTACATTCAACCCCAAATAACACCTCTCTGTTAGGCTGCAAAGACAAAGAGGTTTCTGTTGTGTGTGTGTGTGTGTGTGTGTGTGTGTGTGTGTGTGTGTGATGAGTTACGCCCGACCAGTGACCGATCCTGCAGCCCGGTCTCCATCACATTTTCTTCTTTCAACCACAACCACACACTCCCACTGCAGAAATGACAGGGAGCGTATACAGATCCTCACTATATGCGTCTGTTGGTGTGGTTCTGCAAAGTTGGACCTCTCCCATTTCCTTTTCTTAAACAAGATGAGGCTTTATTCCTTTCTGTGTAAAAGTCTGACGCTGTGAATTACCCGTGGTGGGCTACAACTTGAGCCCCTGTTTTTGTCTGTATTTGTTTTCATTTTGGCAAATTAGCATAATTAAAAGTATGCCGAATTAGCTATCACCGGATAAAAAAAAAAAAGATGTTTCTCAGCCAAGTTCCGCAGTGTCTTTTGTCTAGGATTTCCGAGCAGATTTATGGATATTCATTTCCGATGGACTCAGAAAAGTATGACATTTTTATACGCAAATTGTGACAGTTGGGCTCCAAGGTTTTTAAAGTAACTGAATTGCCTCAATGAGCTGCTGCTACAATTACATGGTGATGTCAAAGGTCATGTAAACCCACAAAATATGGTTTCGGTTTTTTTTAAAGATGGGTTATGTATGTAATTACCCCTCCCTAAAACTACACCCTCTTTCTCTTTTACCATTATGATGTTTTTCTTCTCTGAAACTTAAAAAAAAACAGAATTGTACAAAATATCCTCATAATATGAACCAGTAAATACTAAAGATCTTTTAGCTTCTAGATAAGCGAGTTATAACAGATTCAGGGCCATACTTCTGTTTATTGTACAAAAATAAACTTAATTTTAGTTGTAGGAAGAAATTTGAAACTTGAAAATAATGGTCACTTTTAGTGAGTTAATTGCATTATAATTACTGTCATTGCAGCAAAACCCACAACTGTCAGCGTCTGAAAAGGTTTAATAATATCAGCAGCACAGTTTGACGTATACAATGGCTCTTGGTAACTGTAGTAACTGTAGTGATGTGGTTACCAGGAGACATGGCGGGGTGTACTGTAATGTTTGCCCATGATGTGATGGGTTTTGGCACATGCATATTCACATTGGCTAAAATATGGAAATGGATCCATTCGCTGGATAAATGTGTAAAATGTTTATCTTCCCCTCCTTGAGTAGATTCATGGCCTGCAGTCGGTGTTTGCGTCACACACACACACACACACACACACACACACACACACACACACACCCAGGCCTGAAACCGGCCTTATAGGGCAGCATGAGGTGGCAGGAGTGTGCTGCTGTGTTTATGGAGTTAGGAGGTCATTTCACTGAATGTGTGTATGTTTGTGTGTGATAGAAAGTGCTTGAAGCCTCTCGGCCTGTAATTGAATCCACATGTTTGCCGTTTGGCCGTCCACCCTTCTCCTGTTTCCTCCATCTTGATTTCACTCCGTCTTTATCCATAGGCCTATGTCCCTACATCTTTTGTCATTCCTCTTTTGTCTGATGTTACCTAACTTGCCTAACTTTGTGTGAACTAGATTTTCTTTTCTTTCCTTCCCTTTCCTTTTCTTTCCTTTCCTTTCCTTCTTTCCTTCCTTTTCCTTTCCTTTTTATCCTTTCCTCTCTTCTCCTTTCCTTACTTTTTTGTCCTTTCCTTTTTTTCAAATTTAATTTTCTTACCTAGTTTCTTTCCTATTCTTCCTTCCTTCTTTCCTTTCCTTGCATTGTTCTATTTGCTTTGCTTGCATTGTTCCTTTCCTTTTTTTCCTTTCCTTCTTTCCTTCTTTCTTTCATTTTCCTTCCTTTTCCTTTCATTCCATTCCTTTTCTCTCATTTCCTTCCTTCTTTATCATTTCCTTTTCTTGCTTTTCTTTTATTTCCTTTTTCTTTGCATCGTTTCTTTCTTTTGTGTCCTTTTTTTCCTTTCCTCTTCTCAGTCAATGTCACAGTTTCATGCGTGTTTGATTTAAATTGTTTATCCCCTCCTCGTTGGCTGAGCCCAGACTTGTCCCATATGGCCAATATTTCATTGGACACATTCAGCGTATTCTGCCCGGCAACAGAATTTGAACAGCTGAAGTTACATCAGAAAATATTTTAACATTGGGGGGGCGATGAGTTCGAGTAAGGACAGGACTTTCATTCTGTAGTTTTTATGTGAATGTCAGACATTTACATCATAAGATTGTACCGTTCCAATGATTAGTTAACTCTTACTCGTATTAGACTTATTTAAATATTGTGTTACTTAACGTGGTGAGAGTTGTTCACTTATTTCTACTAAAAGTGAACTTTTCTTAGAACAGAGGACTGTTAGTCGGACAGAGCAAGACATTTGTCAACAAATTGTGACGAACATTTGTCACTTTTTACTAATATTTTGTTGACGACAATCAAGAAAATATATGTGAAATATAAGCTAGTGATGATTTGCTGGCCGCTCAACAGTAATTAGAGGGATCTTTCTACCAGTTTCATGCTCGCTAATGTTCACACAGGAACTGTATGTCAGTATATTATCAACACATCACCTGCAGGGCCTTTTGTTTATGTTCGTCACAACACCTGAATATGGAGGACACAACATCTGAACGCTCAGCTTGTTGAGGGATGGAACAAAAAGATAAAGAGCAGGAAAGAAGAATGCAGCAGCGGGAATGTAGTGGAGGAGGACGAAGGGGGGGATGAAAAAGGAGGGCTTGTCTGTAAACTTTTTCACCACACTGAGATTCACACACGCACACACACAGAAAGAGAAACAGTGATTGGAAACAGTGAAAGACAAGTTTATAATTGGCTGCTTCAGTGTTCCCTGAGGGAGAGCAGAGGAAAACTTCAAGGAAAGGTGGCAATAAAAAGATCTAGCAGTCTATAATTACAAGGACGGCTGTCACAGACTCTAACTGAGTGGCTTTATATAATTATCTTGTCTGTCTCCTCGACTCTTCTGGCTTCAAATTGATATTTTATGCTTGCATTAAATAAGATATTCATAGTGTTTTCTTCCTCCTTTGTGCAGCACTTCTCCGAGCTCCTCGACGATCTGTCCCAGGATGCTTTGCTGGGCCAGCTGCTCAGCGACCCCTTCCTGTCCGGGGTGAGAGGCGGAGTGGAGGCCATGGAGGGGGAGGACGGAAGCGACCTGTCCCCATCTTCCCCTCTCCCCCCACACATCACGGCCGAGCACAGCTACTCGCTCTGCGGGGACAGCCGCCCACAGTCGCCCCTGTCGCACCTGACCGGAGAGCAAGGCAGCGACGCCGGTGAGACGCAGATCATTATAGTAGCTTAATAATACAAGTTAAAGATATTGCTGTGTAACTGACATTACTGACTGTATAAGTTTGCTGATTTCAGTGGTGGAAAGTATATTTACTCAAGTACTGTTAAGTACAATGCTTAGGTACCTGTACTTTACTTGAGTGTTTCCATTTGATTTCACTTTATACACTTAGACTTGTTTACTCCTCTGCATGTATCAAACAGATAAAGCTTCTTGTTACTTTACAAAATATGATGAATATAACCTGATAAAATACCAAATATTGTTAAAGGACAATTCCGGCGCAAAATGAACCTAGGGGTTAATAACACATGTGTACCGAGTCGACCGTTCTCTGGGATATGTTTTGATGGTAATCAAATGCGTCTCTAGCTTGAAACAAGCTAGCGCGAACCGCTGATTAGCTTAACGCTAGGCTTTCGGGGCACTGGTAGAGTAAAAATAAATCGCTATTTTATACCACTAACAAGGCTCAAAATAGCACCACACTTCCACGGTAGCATAATGAGGGTCCCTACATGTAAACCAAAGCATTGAGAACTTTGTAAGTGTACAGACAGTTTATTAAAAAGATAGATTATAAAGACATTACCTTCGGGTATACAGGTGGTTCGACTGGTCGAGACTGTTTTCCCAAGATGGCGCCTGCCTGTATACCCGAAGGTAATATAAAATAGCGATTTATTTTTACTCTACCAGTGCCCCGAAAGCTTAGCGTTAAGCTAATCAGCGGTTCGCGCTAGCTTGTTTCAAGCTACAAACACATTTGATTACCATCAAAACATATCCCAGAGAACGGTCGTCTCGGTACACATGTGTTATTAACCCCTAGGTTAATTTTGCGCCAGAATTGTCCTTTAAAGATTAAAACCAGTGGTTTCAAACTTTTTGGCTTGTCCCCTACAAACTTCTCTTATACTTTGTACAATCCATGCATTTTTACCCGTGCATTTATTTTTACATTATTCTTTCTCTTTAAATATGTGTATATATAATATATATGCACACCACAAATTCACCACAAATTCAGTAAACCGAGAAGGAACACAGTCAAATGTATCTACCAACCAAAATCACTTAATACAATGTAAGTGAATGGCAGTGTGCAGGATTTCTTCTCATTTAAAAGATTATAAAGTGGAAATATTATTTTTTTTTAAAACATAGGCTATAGAACATCTGAGTCCTTTAAAATGGAGAGATGTATTTCAGATGTTGGTCGAGGCATAAAAATGTACAAAAAGGAGTCCAGTTAAAATCACAGAAACACTAACAGGAGTCCATGTTGCTTCTTGTGCAGCAGAGTCTGATGGGGACTCAGCTGATTGGCCCATGGAGCAGGAGGACGCCATTGACAGCATCCTGTGTGAGACTCCTTCCCTCCTCCCCAACCTCTCTCTCTCTCTGGCCTCCAGCGCAGGACCCCAGGCTCCTGAGGGCCCCGCTGTGGCCCCCGACGCTGCCGCCAGCCCAGCTCAGACCACAGTCAGCAGCCACAACCAAAGCAAAGGCCTCAAGGTGAGCGCTCAGGGTGATGATCAGGATGAAAATGGATATTTTTGGTGATTTCTTTTCACTGTTTGTAACCCTGTCTTCTTTCTACAGATCAAAGAGGAGAACATCATCCCCCAGATTAAACTGGAGCCTCATGAAGTGGACCAGTTTCTCAATCTTTCACCCAAAGGTCTGAATTTAAATGTTTCCCCCTCTCTTCCTCTTCCTCTTGCTGTTGCATGTCAGTTATCTAATGCTAGAAGGACCCCTGCTGGCCATTTGTTGTTACCTCATAATGTCCTCACACTGCAAAAAAGTTGATACTACAGTAGTTTATTTTAATGCTACTATCAGCAATAAGACTTTGAAGGGCAAAGGCATCTGTGTCCAGTTGCATAAAGCTTTTTTAATCAAGACTGTCATCAAAAAATGCACTTTGATGTCCTCTGAGAAAACCTCACTCAACAATCACTTCATATTTCATCCTGAAATACATTTGAATATGTTTTATTCTTAAAAAAGTCCCTCATAACAATCGTCTTTCAGGTCTGGAGTCACTGCAGATGCCTCCCACTCCTCCCAGTTCCCTCAGCAGTGACTCTGAGGGCAGTCAGAGCCCCGTCCACGCCCCACCCGGCCTGTCCTGCCCCACCTCCCCCACCAGCCCTCCTCCATCCCAGGCCGGTCTGAAGGTGTCGCCTCGCGCGGCTTCCTCGCTGTCCAACTCCCCTCTGCTCACCGCTGCTCATGTAAGTAACATCTGATGTCATTTCTATGTTAGTTTGCTTCTTTTTTTCTGCCCATCACTCAAAACATCTCACATTTTATTACATAGTAGTCAATATCGACGACGTTTCACTTGTTGTTCAGGTGCCACCGGAAATTCCGCCGGATGTCCGTCACCTATGGTTAACTGCTCCTCAGATCTCTGCAGGGTAAATCCAGACAGCTAGCTAGACTATCTGTCCAATCTGAGTTTTCTGTTGCAAGACTGAAAACTGTTGAACGTCCACATGTTCCACCAAAACAAGTTCCTTCCCGAGGCTATTTTGCAGTGGTGCCGTTGCTCTGTCCGGCGCTTAGCTCCGCCCAAGACGATTGTGATTGGTTTAAAGAAATGTCAATAAACCAGAGCACGTTTTTCTCCCATCCCGGAATGCTGTGTGGACTAGCCAGACCCTCCTCTGCAGCGCTGTGGAGGAAGGTCTGGCAATGCGAGACTAATTACATATAAACAGCCAAAACAGCTATTAATATTATGTTCCAACATGAGACGTCCACTTATTTAGAGTTATTTACCGGCTAATAATAAACTGTATTTCAGTAAACCATCTTCCATCTTCACATTGAGAACTGGCTTCAATAAAACATTTTCTGGGTCATAACGATTGAATTTCTCTTTTTGTGTGTGTAGAAGCTGCAGGGGTCGGGCCCATTGATGCTGACGGAGGAGGAGCGTCGTACGCTGGTGGCTGAAGGTTACCCAGTCCCCACCAAACTGCCGCTCACCAAATCTGAGGAGAAGGCGCTGAAAAAGATCCGCAGGAAGATCAAAAATAAGGTACAGACTGATATATCAGGCCAGTATATCGATAGCCATATTATTATTAATAAACAACAGAAACAAGTTCTCAATTACAGTCACTTAATGTGAATCAAATGTGGTGATACATTTTGATTCAATGGAGTTGCTGCTCTGATAAGAATAGAAGGGATGAAAAAAAGCAAATCATTGGGAGAGATATTGTCATTCAAGCACCTATCCTTAAGAAAGTGTGTAGAGTTAAAGCGTTGATTAAGGAAATACTCCGATGAAAGATTGAAACATGACATTTTTTACTGAAAGTAGTGACAGAAGAATCTAGTTTTCACAAACGTCCCTCTTCTGTGTGCACCTGTTTTTATCAACCCTGACATGAATAGATTATAGGAGGTCATGTTTTAAAAAATAAAGCTGAATAAAACCTCAATACTGGTTGAACTCTGTAACACGACATGAGGTAAACACACATGCTTCTTCTTCTCTAAATGTATTTTTCTTTGTTTTAGATTTCGGCTCAGGAGAGTCGCAGGAAGAAGAAAGAGTACATGGACGCTCTGGAGAAGAAGTAAGTCCTCTTCTTCTTTATTCTATCATCATAGCACAGAGACTGGGACATTCAAATAACTATCGCTCTGTAAAAAAACACATTGGCTTTTGCTGCTTTTGTTGCTTTTCTGCTCATTTCATTTATTAATGTCTCGTTTGGATTTACTGCAACTCCATTACTGATATATATATATATATATATATATATATATATATATATATATTATATATATTTTTGTTTTAACATTTTTTTTATTATTGTTTATCTCAAACAATCAACAATGTTGCAAAAAAAAATAAAAAATTAAAGCCCCAAAATTCAAACGCAAACAATCAGAATTTACCAAAGACAAAAAAATAAATAATAAAAAAGTATAAGTTTGAGAAGGAGCAGGCAGAAGCAAATAGCTTATTAGATCCTGCCCCTACTTCACAATATCATATTATTACAAAACAAATAGATATGCAAATACAGCAAATACAATCTTTCAGGTCTCATTCCTATGTTTCGGTCTATTCTTTTCTGTATTGGTCAAGTATTGATTTGTTTAATGTATTTTTGAACTTAATGATATTATATATTTACAGATGTAGCTCTTTTTAGATCCAGACTCAAAACTTATTTATTTAGAATGGCTTTTAGTAAGTAGTAGTTGTGATAATTTCCCTCTCCCCTTCCTGTTTCTATGTAACCTTTTCTGATTTTACCGTTTTCTACCTTTCATTCTTTTTATTGTATGTTATGTTGTTTTATTCTTGGTTCTTGATGTAAAGCACTTTGGATACCTCCTGGTTGCTGTAAAGTGCTATATAAATAAATGTTGATTGATTGAAATATATTATTGTAAGGTTGAAATGAGGCTTTGTGCGTGTGCATAGAATAAAATCGAGAGAAATTTTGTCAGCTACAAAAACGGCAACTACAAATGTAATGAGAAACAAATTAGATATTTAAAAAAAAAAATCTGAAATATATGCATCTAGTCATGCTACTGTAGATAGATAAATAGGAAATGTCCAGTCACTGATCCTGGAGTACTCCTGTCTGACCACAGGGTGGAGACCTGCTCCAACGAAAACAACGAGCTGCGCAGGAAAGTGGAAACTCTGGAGTGTACCAACAAGTAAGAACGACACAGTCGATGTACACAGATTATACACACATACATATTAATACACTCACTGCACATGTGATTGACTTCGTATAAAGGTCCTGAAACGTGTTTTAGACTCTCCACCCATTAAATTCAAGTAGTTCTGATTTTGGAGTAAGAAGAGGTTCAGGTAACAAAAAGATTGTTTAATAGCTAGAGAGCATCTATATATTCCTACATATCTGTATCATATCAATAAAATACATGTAGTAATAATTATAGTAGTTATTAATAATCATTTTATCTTGTTTTCTTGCACGCAAACAGCCTCAGGTAACACTACAACGCAGTGGTGGAAAGTACATTTACTCAAGTACTGTTTAAGTACAATTTTGAGGTACTTGTACTTTACTTAAGTGAATCCAATTTATACTTATATTTCACTACATTTCAGAGGGAAATGTTGTTTTTCACTTTATTAATTGAACTGCTAGAGTTACTTTGACTTTACATACAAAACATATGCTCAGCTTATTAATTATGATGCATTGTTATCGATTAAAGGTCCACATAACCTCACAGCTGTTTTAAGTTACGTTGCTGATAAGACCGATTCAGGTTGGAGTTGTACTTTATCATTATCTATTTATTGTACTTAACAATGATAACGTTGTATATTGCCCCACATTTAAAATAACAGTAGAGCTGCTGAAGTGTTACTATTTAATTATCTTGTGTACAAATTATTATCTTGTGCACATAAGATAAAAAAAAAAAAAAAAGTTATCTTTTGGGACCTCGAAGGCTGCATAATGACAAAACACTCTGAAACACTCTGAAAAGAGCCATTTTGCATTGTGAGTACTTTTACTTTTGATACTTTAAAGGTGCTCTAAGCGATGTTGGGTGACGTTACTTCTTGTTGACGTTCGAAGTATTTTCAAACAAAACGAGGCTAGCTTGCCCCTCCCTCCTCCTCATCCCGTCCCCTCCCCCTCCCTTCCGTCGCACTAACCCCCCAACCCCCACCCCCAAATCCTTCTTGTCGGTTATTGGCTGGAACACTGTTTGTTATGTTTGGTGGTGCAGGTTGCCCAGTTTGTTTTTGTTAGCGTTTGTGGAGCCTGGGCTGTCTACAGAGATCCCGTTTTTTTACAGTGTGTTCAGGGGACAGGCAGCTAGCGGATAGTGAGGAGATGTTTGCTGTATGTGACAAAAAATGTTGTAGCCTAAAAAACGTGTTACGTCGCTTAGAGCACCTTTAATTTTTGCTGGTAATGCTTTTACTCAAGTAGAATTTCAAATGCAGGACTTCTTTTTTCCACCACTGCCACGTCTCTGTACTCTGAGATTAATGTAACTATTTTTTGTTGTTGTTGCTTGTGACCTCTCTTTTCCTGACTGATTCACCTGACCACTTTTAGTTTTTAGAAAGAGACGAGAACTCTTTATAGATTCTGCCAGTGGTGTATGAAGGTAAATATGGTGCAAAAAGGGAGAGCTTGTAGAATACAATGTGAGAACTTGCAGAACAAAAAATCTGAACTTGTATGTTAAAATTTGCACTTGTAAAAATTTAATTTGCACTTGTAAAAATAAAATTTGCACTTGTAAAAAATATTCACACACATGTGATCTGAATTTGAAGTCATACAAAGAAAAAAAACATGAGAGCTTGTAAAAAAAATCTGAACTTGTAAGTTGAAATTTGCACTTGTAGAAAATGTTCACACACCTGTATTCTGAATGTGAAGTTACAGAAAAAATATTCACAAATGTGTAGATTGATATTTACATGAACACAATGACAGCTGCAAACTTATAATGCAACATTTACTCGTATACTTTTTTTTTTTACTCTGGTTCATTTTCCATCACAACCACAACTCAGTGATTACAACCTCTGGAATCTGTCACTGCAACTTCACATATGTGCTCTCTCGCATCACAAAGTGGCCAATCTGCGCACCTCGACTTTCACAACACTCTTGACGATACATTTGGTGCAAAACTAATTTGTACCTGTGGACTTAGGCTGTGGAGCTCTGAGCTAACAGAACGGGAAAAGCAGGGTTTCTATCGCCAGATGAGGGACAACTCTGTCCCGCTTATTTATGTAGCATGGAAACTTGGTGGAATAGCATGCTAGTGTTAGCTAACTATCAGCCAGCCCGCTTCTAAATAAATACCTTTTAATTGTCTAAACATTTTTAACAGTCAAACTAAAACACTGGCGGTGAGCTCCACGGCCTGCAGCCGCAGACGGACCGTCATCAGTGGGGATCGACCAGCGTAGCAACACTGCTTTTGCCAGAAAGCTTCGCTGCCGACCTCGACCTGCAGTCGGAGCTCCAGCGGGACACGGAGAGCCCCACATCCGGTAGCAGCGGCCCATCCCCCGGCCATGACCAGAGCTTGCTTTGCTGATGTTGTGCATCCCTGCTAAGAATTGCACCCGCTTGGGCAGAAACAATAATTTCTGCTGAATTCACTGCTGCCGAAAATTGCATCTAGGTAGCAAGGAAATGCTACTACAGAGTCTGATAAAACATTGATGTCTCTAAACCTTCTAAAATCCTAATCATTATTGATGAACATGACAACGAGATTTACTATTGCCTAGTTTTTAAACAGTACTTTGCCTTATAAAATCATTATTTTCCCTAGTGGATGCAATTCTCGGCAGGGATGCGAAACTTGGCACCTGTTACCCACTGATGACGGTCCGTCTGCGGCTGCAGGCCGTGGAGCTCACAGCCAGTGTTTTAGTTTGACTGTTAAAAATGTTTAGACAATTAAAAGGTATTTATTTAGAAGCGGGCTGGCTGCTAGTTAGCTAACGCTAGCATGCTATTCCACCAAGTTTCCATGCTACATAAATAAGCGGGACAGAGTTGTCCCTCATCTGGCGATAGAAACCCTGCTTTTCCCGTTCTATTAGCTCAGAGCTCCACAGCCTAAATCCACAGGTACAAATTAGTTTTGCACCAAATGTATCGTCAAGAGTGTTGTGAAAGTCGAGGTGCGCAGATTGGCCACTTTGTGATGCGAGAGAGCACATATGTGAAGTTGCAGTGACAGATTCCAGAGGTTGTAATCACTGAGTTGTGGTTGTGATGGAAAATGAACCAGAGTAAAAAAAAAAAAAGTATACGAGTAAATGTTGCATTATAAGTTTGCAGCTGTCATTGGTTCATGTAAATATCAATCTACACATTTGTGAATATTTTTTCTGTAACTTCACATTCAGAATACAGGTGTGTGAACATTTTCTACAAGTGCAAATTTCAACTTACAAGTTCAGATTTTTTTTACAAGCTCTCATGTTTTTTTTCTTTGTATGACTTCAAATTCAGATCACGTGTGTGAATATTTTTTACAAGTGCAAATTTTATTTTTACAAGTGCAAATTAAATTTTTACAAGTGCAAATTTTAACATACAAGTTCAGATTTTTTTGTTCTGCAAGTTCTCACATTGTATTCTACAAGCTCTCCCTTTTTGCACCATATTTACCTTCATAGTGGTGACACAGATGTGCGAGCTGCAGGAAAGGTCTCAGTCACAATGATTCAACAGTGGTGGTGACAATCAAAACACCAGGAAGTTAAACAAGGGAGGATTCAGTTCTGAAAATGAAAATGTCACTCTGAATCCAACTCTGTCGCATCCTCTGGGATTTTACTTTCAAACTTTAATATACCATTTTTACTTTTTACAATCCTTTTAAAGGATTTGTTTTTATCACACATGGTGTAGCTGAGAGGATCAGGGAGGGAGGATGTGTAAGGAAACATTGAATTTTATTATTGAATCAAAAGCTCCCTGTAGATCTGTTCAAAAGCAATTTTGCACCCATGCATAATCATGAGGCTATTTGAATGTAAAATGCTCAAGCTGCTTCAATTTAGACTGTGTTGTTCGCTCTTGTTCTGCATGGATGAACTGTGTGTGTGTGTGTGTGTGTGTGTGTGTGTGTGTGTGTGTGTGTGTGTGTGGGGTGCACCCAGTGAGTGCAGTGTATACATCTGACTGGAACAGATGTTTTGGGTCTTGTTTTCCACTCAGTGGTTAAAGTGGGCTTTCTGTCTGAAAGTTAAATGAACCAGTTGTGTGTGTGTGTGTGTGTGTGTGTGTGTTTAGTGTGTGTTGATGCTGGTGCAACTGGACAGTGTGTATGTCTTGTTAAGCTGCCCTTTTAACGAAGCAAACAACGGAACAAATCCTCTGACTGATGCTGAATAAAAGACATTAACTCTGAACAGTTTTGTTCCTGTTTATACGCCTTGTTTTATTTACATATTAAGAGCGGTGAAAGAAGATCTTTTACTTACAGTGAAGTAATACTCTGCTACAAGTAAAATCATTCAGAATGTTAGTTACTGTAAGTAAAAGAACAAAAAATATTAGCATCAAAATATATTTAAAGTACCAGAACTAGTCATCATAATGCAGAATGGCCCATTTTGGAATCATATATATTAATATACGATTATATATTTTGTATTATTAATCTGAATCTGCAAAGTAACGTTATCAAATAATTGTAGTGGAGTAAAAGCTACAATATTTCCCTCTGAATTGTAGTGGAATATCAGTATAACGTAGCAGAAAATGGAAATACTCAAGTAAAGTAAAAGTAACTAAATTAACTTACCTTACACCACTGCATATTAATTATATATATATATATATATATATATATATATATATATATATATATAATATGTATATGTGTATGTATATATGTATATATATATATATATGTATACATATATATATATGTATATATGTATGTGTGTATATATATATATATATATATAAGATGGTGGTGTATAGCAATGGAAAATGTAGATCTTTTACTAGAGGAAAAGTGCTTTGACAAAACTGCGAAAAATATTTACATCAAAATTAGTCAATTCTTGCACAGAAGCACCAACTAGTACTCCACATTTGAAGTTGTTGTAGACTGTTGTTTTGTGTGTCTCTAACCTGTGTGTGTGTGTGTGTGTGTGTGTGTGTGTGTGTGTGTGTCTAACCTGTGTGTGTGCTTCCTCCCCAGGTCTCTGCTACAGCAGCTGCAGTCTCTGCAGGCGGTGGTGGCCGGCAAAGTCCCCAAGTCCTGCAGGATGGCAGGCACCCAGACATCATCATGCCTAATGGTACTACTGTGTGTGTGTGTGTGTGTGTGTGTGTGTGTGTGTGTGCTAACAGGAGATTGTGGTGGTGAAACATCTGCTTCCATCATTCATTAGCAGATTAGCATTTATAATTTCTTTCTTTCTCTCTCTCTCTCTCTCTCTCTCTCTCTCTCTCTCTCTCTCTCTCTCTCTGTCTTTCTTTCTGTAGGTGGTCGTGTTGTGTTTTGCTCTGTTTTTGGGGAGTTTCTACCCCAGCAGTTTGACTCCGTGCTCCACCATCACTGAAACTGGCCTCACTTCTAAACAGCTGGCTGTCAAAGAGTCCTACACAACCACAGGTAATTAAACTATACACTCTATAAACTTTCTAAGGTGATGTTACTGACTGTTTGTGTTTAAAGCTTTTTGGGCGGCCTCCAAGTTGTCAAAAATAATCTTATTCATTAAGATTCACACCTGATGATGTCTGAACAGCCTCTTCTTTATTGCAGGAAGAGACAAATTAAAGGTGAAATGTCATCTTATAGGTCCCATATTGTGAAAAGTGAGATTTTGGGGTTTATAAAGCAGGTCAAGGTGCTATATAAATACTGTGACAATACCAGAATGCTCAATCCACAGAGAAATGCACACAGCCTGTATTCAGAAACTGCCTTTTAAACGAGCCGTCAAGACTGTGATGTCACAACTATACTATATATAGGTAGAAGTGCCACTACAGTGGTGTTACAGTCATTCCCCAGCTGCACTGACAGTGCAGAGACTCTGAAAGCACAGTTCCGGAAGACCCGGAAAACTGACCAATCAGAGAAGACTTTTTCGGAAGGGGGGGCTTAAAGGGACAGGCGCTAAACAGAGTGTTTCAGACAGAGGGTGAATACAGGTACAGTATATTCAGACAATAATGTGTTTTTAGTACATTAAAGCATGTAAACATGTTCTAGTAGAAACCCAAAATACAAGTATGATGCTGGAAATGAGCATAATATGGGACCTTTAAGTTGAAGAAACTTCCACATTAACAAGCGATCACAATTATACAAACATACACATATTTTGAACGATATAGAAATGCTATTGTTTCCAATTTAACCACAAAAACATAAATATATTCATGTATGTGTGTAGCTACAGTAAGATATGCACTCTGAGACTGGCTATCAAATAGTTATTGAAAGTAGACTTTTAGACAGTTTTCAGCTAAACTGACCTTTCCTGCTGTTTCAATTGTAATGAATCATTACATCATTAGTTCCCAACTATAAAACTGTGCAGGCCCATTATAACCTCGCCAGTAATCAGATTCCACCTACAACACTGCTATGAGAGCTACAGAGCTACTGATTAGAAGAGTTGACCTTTCACTACATCCTCTTTACTACCTCCCACACACACACACACACACACACACACACACACACACACACACTTTAATAGAGACCAGATATAATTTTCTTAACAATCAAATCCAGTTTCCTGTCCAATCCTGCCCACACAAACAAACACACAGGCAGTTTTTCAGAAGGCAGAAAATAACGTAAAAAGTGTGTGTGGGGATAGTGTGTATTTGTGTGTGGTGCTCCCATGCATGACTGGTGCCACTGGTGTGTGTTCAGTCTGAAAAGGTTGAAAAATGTTATTATCCTGTTTAAGATACAGAGCGCAGTTTTTCCTCAAACAGTAATATATTAAAATAAAAAAGTTAATTAAAATGTATTTTATTTTTTATTTTTTTTAGTGAAGTCGAGGAATCTGTTATCAACGTTCGAAGACGAGCAGCCACACCTCCTCGGTTTAGGCGGGGAATATCCCGCCCAATGGGAGGACACGTCGGCCGTCGTCATGGCAGTGTGGCGTCGCTCAGAGCAACAGAAAGTGGCGGTGGTGGAGCCCAACATGGTGGAAACACACCCACCCTTCAGAAATAAAAGCAATGAGACGCAGACATCAAAAAACCTGCTGCTGGACCTGCAAAGGTAAACACACACAAGCTTTATAGTTATTTAGTTATTTAGAATATTACAGAGGAAGAAGTGCCTAGCATGAGCAGTGATAGCAGCAATAGCTGAACACACGAAGAAAACAGCGCCATCTACAGACACTCAACAGTCAAACTGCAGTTGAACAGGAGCCAAATCAGACTTTTTCCGATGATATTAGACACAGTTTTTAGTTTTTTTTCCACAAATGAAAGTCTTGAAAATTACAAAAAAAAAAAATCACAATAAAAAAAAAAAAAAAGATTTAGGATGCCCTTACATATGTATTTAGCCCTGAACGTAACTTAAAACTCTGACAAGTAGTTTAAATAAGCCCTTGTTATAATAAAAATCTGGATGACATTTGTTTCCCTGGTCTCACTACACAAAGAGATACTTTGCTGATTAAAATCTAGCTCTGTGTCAACTTAGTGTGGGAAGTGACGTATTGTTTCATGTTGTCTGAACACACCTCTGATCGTTGTCTCTCAGGTCTCTGGAGCAGAGGACGAAGGAGAGCAGCAGTAAAGTGATAGAGCTGGAGCGATCGGTCAACGAGACCTCCTGAGGTTCAAGTCAACACCCACCCTAAACGCCCCTCCACCCCGGGACCCCGCCTCCCTTAAACCCCATGATGACCTTTGACCTCCCCCCCTGTAGAGCATGGTTCAGTGTCCTGGAGCAAACCTCATACAGTAGTTCCCACTACTGATTGTTCCATCTCTGCTTAATCAGATACACTGTAATAGTAGTAATAATAATAATAATAATTTCAAAGAGGCACTGGTTGCCTTAGTTTCTTAAGTAAAGTTGCACTGAATTATTCTTACTTATATGAGTCAACTTATCAGTTGTATCTGTTGTCTTAATTGACCCGGCTTGAATCACGTTGAGATAAATTCAAATAGATTTATTTAATGATGCAGCGTGGCATTTATTCCAGTGGAAAGTTTATTAAAATATGACACGTGAGGCTTTTTACAGGACACTGAAAGAGAACCTTTGTATTTATAGAAACCTTGTTTGTTTTGTTAAAGTTATTGCTTTTTGTAGTTCTTTTAATGTTTTTATTCCATTCCAGTAATGCATACATCCCATTTTGATACTTGTTTGTGTTCATGTTGTATTTTTTTTTTTTTTTTTGCTATTTTATTGTACTCTTTTATATATTTTTATCATTATATTGTTATATATTTTCTTCAGCTGACTTGACATTTCAAATATAGAGGGCTTAACTTGGGGGTTCCTGCACTCATTTGAAAAAAAGTTTCAAAATCTTTGTTTGTTGATGTAAAAAGTTCAACATCATATTTGGGATGTTTATAGGTGTGCTGATCAATCTGCAGCTCAAATCTGCTATTTTCTCACAATTAATACCGACTGTAGTTTTAAAATCCAGTTAGATAAAAACCAAAAGAGAGCACCTTTTTCCACAAATGTTCATATATGACATGTGGGGACCCTGTTAGCTATGCTTCAGACATTTTGACTTCGTTCTGTCTTTGTGATGAGTGCGAGTCAAGAGTCAAAAGCATCTTGAGGGGACTATTTTTTTGTCAGGTTGCTCTTATAGCGTTTGTGTGCAGTTGAGCAGCAAACTACACCTCCTTTAAGAATAGTTGGACATTTTAGGACACATCCTTTATTTGCCTTTTTGTAGAGCGTTAGATGAAAGATCGATACCACGCGCAGATTTGTATGGTAAAAAATGAAGTTACAGCCACCAACCAGTTGGCTTAGCTTAGCATAAAGACTGGAAACATAGGGAAACAGCTCTTTTATGTATAAAAAAAACAAACAAAAAGAAAACACCTACCAGCACCTCTAAAAGTCACTAATTTCCAAATGAGATTTGAGATATTCATTTGTGAACTTTAGAGGTGTTGGTAGACAGGTTTTGTTACCTTAGACAGAGCTACGCTAGCTGTTTCCATGCTAAGCTAAGCTAAGTGCCTGCTGTCAGTAGCTTCATATTTATTGTACAGACATGAGTGGTATCGATCTTCTGAAAAAAGTGAAAAGGCATATGTCCCCAAATGTCAACCTTTGTCTTAAAAAAAGTGTGATGGAACCACAGAATGAACTTTCTGCAACTGTACTTGGCCTTTAATGCTGCGATGCTTTTGCCTTAATCACTTTTACTGTCAGCTCCAAGAGTCTTTATTTACTATTTTTCAGCATTTGCCAAAAAACTTTCTTCCCCGACATGAAAAAAAGGTATCTATTTTTGTAAATATAAGTTGTTAATAAATAAGCAAGTCTAAATGTGTCTGGGATCTGTAGTTTATAAACCAATCCATAATTCATTCAGAGTTTATTTTGGATGCAGTGTTGTTGATAAATTATAAATGTAGCTTCACAGTTTGTCCTGACTTTCTGTTGGGTTTACTTTGTTAATTACAGGTCATGGCTTTAAAAGTCTTAATTGTCTACTTCAAGTGTATTACAGATGGATTCTTAAATTTCTGAGCTTTATTGAAACATGTTATTTCATGTATGTTACAGACTTCTTGTGTTCCAGGTCTGTGCATCCATGTTGTAAATACAAACACATTTGTTAAAAATTAAATAGTATTAAGTAAATTAAGCCCAGAAACATAAGAAATTGTGACTCACACTGTGAGGATGAGTCAAAGTGTCAACAGAAAAAGATCCCAGTCCTGTTTAGAGACTAGAAAACAATATTTGTATATCCTGGTCTCATATTCTAAGCTTTGTAGATCAATCAGTGGCTAGATTGTCAAAGATGTATTGTTAAATCTGTATGTAAGGACACATTGATGATAATCTTTGCTCCAAGCCACAGCAACTTTCCTCACTCACTGCTGAGTCTATAAATGGGAGAGATCATAGGAAACACAAGATATTGATTTTATTCTGAATTTTTATGGAAAATTCTCTTCTAGTTTAAACTAGCAGCCAGTGGATAGTTTTTCTTTTCCCAAATCAGATTTAATTTCCATGTTGCTTCTTTGTAAAGCCACTCCTGTCTTTTTGCTTTCAAATGAATATAGTATTTTCCTTAGTAAAACCGTATTTTCTGCGATTGTGTGTGGTCTGTTTATGGTCAATTGTTGATATTAGAGACAATGAGACAACAATCTATGGGCCCCTCCCCGCATCCACAGCTATTCATTCTAGCATCTTTTTGTGCCCTCCTCACATGAGGGCCCTGGGTACTCAGTCCCCTTTTTCCCCCCAGTCCGACATCCCTGATTAGAGAAGACAGAAAGCCAAGAAAAACAAGCTGTTATAGTATTTTTTGAGCTGGGGATACTGTAACAAGTACCATGATACTTTGTTGTTAGGCCTACATATTGGACAAATAATAATGCCATTAGACTTGCCATGGTACAAGTAATATAATGGTAATACAATGGTGAGCGACAAGGCACAAACATTTTGGTATAACAATGGTGCATGATGTCACGTTTTTGCTTACAGTGAAATATTGTGTACATATATTATAATAACTTTATCTCTAGCGTCATCATCAGGTCAACATTCTAGCTTGTCCAATGTTTTGGTTTATGACCAAATACCTGCAGAACTAATGATATTCAGCCTCAGCTGTACTTTGTATTCAGTGCTAATTAGCCAATGTTAGCATGCTAGCATGCTAAACCAAGATGGTGAACATGGTAAACATTATACCTCCAAAATATCAACATGTTAGCATTTAGCTCGAAGCACTGATATGTTTAAGTACAGACTTGTAAAGCTACTAGCATGGCTGCAGACTCTTTTTATTGTTACCATAAGAACTGGTTTCTTTATAGCTATTTTAAATACAAACAGTTACTTTTTTACATTAAGTAGAAATGTGCAAAATAAGTGCAGCAACTGCATAAAATATAATGTTTACTTCAGCTGATGACAAATAGTTGTTGCTAGCTTCAAAGCAGTTTCTGTGCAACTTTAAATTAAGTTAAGGCCAAACTCCATTAGGACAGACAGGCGTCTCAGGGTTAACACAATGGCCTACAGAGGAGTTTATATCTCCTCCATCATGACAAGGTTCCTGAAATAGATCAGCAGCAGCGCCTCATAATTAGTTGTGCGAATTGCTCTGACAGTACCAAGACAGATACAGACAATACACAGTCCCACAACTTCATAACAGTCCAGTCTCATAGTAACGCAGCAACAATAAATTCCATTACCGCTCCAGTTATGGTGCTTTGTGTTTGTAATAAAATTGATAACAGAACAGGCTTTCTAAACTGTGTGATGAAACATTTGTAACAGTCAGTCTCAAGGAGCTGCGATCTGATTTCACAGGATTGCTGGAGTTTTCATGCGAACACCTAGTTTAGAAATGAAAAAAATCTTTTAATAGGGGCATATAGAAAAAGTTTCATTGTGTTCTGCCTTTGTCCATATGTGAGAGTCTGGTCTCATCAAATTTAAAGATGGCTTCTAGACTTTTTTTCTTCTTTTTCTAAAATGGTGGGTTTTTTCTTGACCCTCCTTCCGCAATTGAAGCACATTTCTGCATCACAATTATGAGCTATAAGTCAAAATTATGAGATGCTAAATTAAATATTTTAATTACTAAGACAAAATTAAAAGATGCAAAGTCAGTTATGAGATACGAAGTCCAAATGTTGACTTATTTAGTCAAAAATATGATATTAAGTCAAAATGATGAGGTACAAAGGCAAAATATTGACATATTAAGTCAAAATGATGTTGGCCAAAAGGGTTGTAACAATGATAAATACATTCAACCAAAGTGAAGTTATGACAACTAGAACGACTGCATCTAAGTCTGTCATTTCAAATTTGTGCTTTGTTAAATTATTCATGGTTGATAAACACAGAGATTACAGACAGATGCTCCCCTGCAGAAAAAAGGTACACGAAGGTCAAACAATTCATCTCAGGTCAGTGATGACTTTATAAAACAGATGGCTCAGTGCAGTGAAGTGAAACAGGAGGACAGATGTGTCCTGATGTTTGACAGGAAGACCTACTGCTGCAAAGAATGAGCTCACACTTAATGAAAGGCAATGTGAGAATACTATCATCACAACGCAGCTTGTGTGTGTGTGTGATTAGTGTGTGTGTGATTAGTGTGTGAGATACTGAGAGGGTGCATGTGTTCACCCTCTGCCCTACTTTCTGACTGATGATGCTGCAGAAAGGAGGAGGTGAGGGAATATCCCACAATGCCATGCTGCTCATCCCATGGGCCAGATGGATGGATGGACGGACACAGACGGATAAGCTTATAGATGGATGGGTGCTGCAGTTAGTTGTAGTCCGCACACACTGGACGTGTTAATTGTCGCCGCCCTCACAGCAGATCGGGCTTTCGCAGTTTTTAAAACCTGTCATGTCGCACAAAGGATCAAATCCCCGACTTCCGGTCATGTATTTGAAAAATAAAAGCATTTTTAAGATCACTATAGTGCACCCATCGTAATCAGCAAGCACTGATTACCAATAAATATACTATATATATATACAGCATATTGCAGTTCGAAGAGTTTACTGTCTTGACTTACTTGACATTATGGGAAATCGTTTATAATTGATTTTAGACGTAATTAAATCACTTATTTATTGGATCAAATTCTAGTCTGAAAGATTTTGCAAAAGAAATTCTCACAAAATAAATCCAAAGTCTTTAGTTGTAACTCAGCTTTTTGTAAACCTGTAAAAAAAACTGTATGAAAAATTGTATGAAAAAAGTTTTTGACTGTGTAGAAAAGATTTCTAGTTATTAAATTAGAGAATGTTTAAATAAAATTTGTGCACAAATTATATCTGTGGTGACGTTACAGAATGATGAGATGATGAAGTGATTTCTTATTCATCATCATTTTGTGTTGAAATAAGACAAGCGGATCAATAAAGTGTAAACATTGATAAAATACAAATAAACTGACAATGCCCAATACAGATAATATATCAAATCAAATGATAGTAATTGTAACATATAAAAGCATACACAGTATAGTGAAAGTCTTAGACGACTAGCTCCAGAACGAATCTAACAAATATATAAAATAAAATAAAAACGTATGTAATAATATAGATAGACAGACAGACAGACAGACAGACACAGATAGATAGATAGATAGATAGATAGATAGATAGATAGATAGATAGATAGATAGATAGATAGACAGATAGATAGATAGATAGATAGATAGATAGATAGATAGATAGATAGATAGATAGACAGATAGATAGACAGATAGATAGATAGACAGACAGATAGATAGATAGATAGATAGATAGATAGATAAATAGATAGCAATGGATAACTGCTTTTATGTCATGAAAATAATTATTTTCAGACATACCCTTTTTAACCAGTAGATACCAGTACACACGTATACATATTTTCGCTCTGTCTTCTACACAGTAATTAAATGGAGAAAATCTTTATTTTGAAGGTTAAGACGCTGCACCTCCTGTCTGACGTTGTTAGCTTGACGTAGCTTGCTTCCAGTTGGTTTGGAGCTCGTGAGTGCAGTTCGGTCTGTTGTCCAGGCGGCTGCGCGTGCTGCCGTGCCTGGCTGCAATATATAAAAGCGGTCAACGGTCAGAAATCACAACGCTCAAACCGCTCAAAAACGTTAACGCTGTCGTATTTACTCCCCCAAAAACGTTCAATCTTCCTCTCCACCACCGGCACCTGTGCCCCCCTCACAAGCCGGGAGAGAGGGGGGGTCCAGAGCGGGAAGCAAGGACCGACCAGCATGGACCCCCAAGTGAAGGATCGAACTAGCCTGGCTGCAGGGGGCTTTAGCGGGCGCCTGGCCTCTCTTGGAGCCGACGGGGGTGACTCGGAGTCCGGAGCCGGCTCGGAAGAAACTGGCTGCTGCAGTGATACGTTCAGCAGTCTGCCCGACATGGAGCAGGAGACACTGGAAGAGAAATTAAGAGGACTGGCGTTCAGAAAACAGACCTCCTATCGGTGAGTGGGGAGCTGGGAGGATGCTTGAACAGGATACTGGTCAAATATGTTGGTGTTTGTATTCGTCTGTTATGAATGTTGCTAGCCCTCATGATTATTTTAAATAAGGCTAACGTCAGAATGTCATGTAGGCTAGCTAAAGCTTATAAACAGAAACAGGGCATGACCCAAAGAGAGTGAGGGATTATATTAGAGGTTATTTTTTGCTCATTTTCAAAGCTAAATTCTTATATAGCTACACACGTTCTGGGTGTATGGTATGCTAGCTTGTCCAGGCTGGCCACATGATTGTCTGGTAACAGCCTAAACATGGTATTGATATCATACACAGCAGCATTTAAGCTCATGTCAGCACTGGGTCAAGAACATTTTGCATATGCAACAATGCGTTTGCATTTCCCTGTGGTGTTATAGCATGTGAAGAGGGTTAAGGAGAGGAGAAACAGTATTGATTTTTGGGCATTGTGTGTGTGTGTGTGTGTGTGTGTGTGTGTGTGTGTGTGTGTGTGTGTGTGTGTATGTGTGTATGTGTAAATGCCAGCAGCAGCCTGACACCCTGGTGTGACTGGCAGCTGCTGTTGATAGCGAAAACTGGCCTGAGACCAAACACACACACACACACACACACACACACACACACACACACGCACGCACGCACGCACGCACGCACACAAACACAAACACAAACACAAACAAACTCAAATGTCCCTGTCAGGAATGTGTGGCATCCATCATTTCTCGTCTGTGGCTCTGATTGTGAATGTGTGTCAACCAAAATGATCTGCATTTGGAGGTCAAATCAATCATTTTAACTTGTTTGTGTCTGAATGACTTGTTTGGGGAACTGGCAAAGTAAAGCAACAGTTTGTGCATCTAAAATCTCCAAAATCCAAGTCAGCAATTGAATATTTGTTGATTTTTGACTCACTGTATGAGTAATATGGTGATAAGGTCATATACCTGCCTGGTTGTATTTCAGACTAGTTTTCACTCTACATCTTTATCCATTTACCTTCATTTGAAAAATAAATCTGTACTAGGGCTGCACGATATGTCCTAAAATCAAAAATACCGATTAATTGCACATTTTACCTCAATAACGATAAATGAACAAAAATTTAACTTTTTTGTGATTCTTTTCTTTGTCGTCATAGTTCATTGACAAGGTTTGTGTAAATAGGCTCAAATATTGAAGGTGAGATATTTTTCTAATTCAAAGTGCTTATTTTTGTGATTTTAAAAAAATTGAAGGAAACACACAAAGCTGGAACTATTATGGCTATTTATTGAAAATGTATAAAATTGAAATGAAAGCACACATTGCTTGAAATGAAAATGTCTTGTGAAGAAAGTCACATTTCAGTTTGATAAAAATTATCGTTATTATCGTCATGGGAAAAATACGTCGATAACAGCTTCAGAATTTCGATGTCTATACATTTTCGATTAATCGTCCAGCCCTAATCTGTACTCGCTAAAAAAGAAAAGAAGAAGGGCTCATATTAGTTTTGCATATAGCATTTCATGAGTGCAATGAGATTAAAATATGCATTGTGTAAACACATTAAAACAGAATAAACTGACCATTTGGGAAGGAAATTCATCGCATTTGAAAAAGCGATGGGACAGTATAATCCTATTACAATCCATTTGACAGATGATAATTTGTCTGCATCATTATATTCATTTTTTTTAACGATCCATAGTCTTTTAAACGCCCACTTGAGCTACATGTACTGTAAGGCACATACATTACCAAGGGAAGTCTCACCACTCTTTCCATTTTATTGTACCATCATTTATAGAGTCTCTCTTCCTCTCTGTGTTTTCCCCGGGGGAAACCATCTTTGGTTAGGTGAGGTTTCCAGGAGATTGTGCATCATGGGGAGTGCCACAGCTGGTTTGCCCTGTCCAATTTTATAACCGCACGAGTGGTTTGTTCTGATAAATCTGTTGCCTCAGTCAAAAAAAGAAACCGCAGTACACTGGTGAAGGGATGGAGTTGGTAAATTGTGCATCATGTCGGAACCCTTTTCTAATTTATGCACACTGGAGTAAAGGCTGACATTAGATGAAGACTTTTGTACAACCCACAGAGATGTTATATTATCATCTGACTCTCATAATATGTGCTGCAGAGTTTCAGCATGAAGTCATGATGTTTCATTATTTATTCCACATAAATTCAAGAGATGAGTGAGACGTTTGGGATGTTTAGAGGTGCGCTGATCAATCTTCAGCTGCAGAAACACTTAAATATTTTAGTTTATCCTGGTGAACACTGACTGAAGTATTCTAAACCAGTCTAATATTAATGTTTGCAAAAGATAAACCGTTCATATTTGACATATGGGGACGCTGTTAGCTATCCTTCAGACATTTTGATTTAGTTTTTCTCTGCATGATGGTCACTGGTGCTCTGCAAAACGACTTCTGTTTTAGTCTGGACTACATTTGTCTGGTTCCTCTTAAAGCTGTTGCAACAGCTGTTGGACCTGTTTGAATGTGTGCAGTCGAGCAGCAAACTACACCTCGAAAATAACTGACTTTCTTGCAGAGAGTTAGATGCGGAGATAGATACCACTCTCATGTCTGTACGATAGATGTGAAGCTACAGCCAGCAACCAGTTATCTTAGCTTAGCATAAAGATTGGAAACACGGGGAAACAGCTAGCCTGGCTCTGTCCAAAGATGAATAAAATCAGCCCACCAACACCTCTGAAGCTCACTAATTCACACGCTGTATTTGTTTAATCACTGGTTTGTGGTTGTGGTTTTACAAGGGGTTATGTACTGGACTATTTCTTTTCTCCGCTGGTTACCTGGCAACCTCACAGTGATGGCAATTGGACCGTTCCCAAAAATCTCGAACTATTCCTTTTACGAAGAACCTGGAGTCAGATACTACTAAAGGCTCACTTAAAAATGCGGCCTTTCATATTTAGCTCAGCCCGCGTTATTTGTGGTGGTGGTGGGGGGGAGCTCTGGTATAGGAAATTTGCACTTTGGATAAGAAGAAAAATACTGAAAGAATATTTTCCACCCATATCCCTCTCTACTCCTGTAGCATTTCCCAGTCATTTTATTCAGTGCTCATGTACTGTACACGGCTTCATTGGAAATCCCCAGTAGGATTAATTTCATTTGGAAAGAGAACATTTGGCTCATGTAACTGCAGCCATTGTTTGCTATTGTTTATACAAATGTATTTTGGCTAAATACAAGAAGAACATTTTACTATTAATGAAAAAGTGCACCTTCACTTATTTTTTATGGAGTTTTGTTACACTATTCGAGAGAATAGACTATTCTGGACTATAATGGAAATAAGATTTTGGCATAATTTTTATTCCTCCACAGTTATGTCATAAATCTGTCTGTGTGTCTTTTTCCTGCACTTCTCTTCCATACATAACAATTATGGGGGCACGCAGGAGTGTAGATTACATGCCACCATGTCTTGGTGTTGGTAGTCTCGCTTTGCCAGACCTTCCTCCACAGCGCTGCGGAGGAGGGTCTGGTTAGCATTTCTGGGATGGGAGAAAAACGTGCTCAGGTTTATTGGCATTTCTTTAAACCAATCACAAGCGTCATGGGCGGTGCTAAGCTCCGCATGGAGCCGCTGCAAAATAGCCTCGCGAAGAAACTTGTTTTGGTGGAACATGTGTACGTCAAAAGTTGTTTTAGTCGTGCAACAGAAAGCTCAGATTGGACAGATAGTCTAGCTAGCTGTCTGGATTTACCCTGCAGAGATCTGAGGAGCAGTTAACCATAGTCCTCATAAATCCACCGGAGTTTAGAATTCCAACACAAAGAAAGCAGAAGGAAACGGACATCGATGAAAAGATATGCATCTGGTGGAATTTCCTGCGGTACCGGAGCAATCCCGGAAGTGGAACGTCGTGGATATAGACTATGGTGTTGGTGTTGTTGCAGTTTTGACCTTTGGCCTTATTGGATAAAGCTATGGATAATCTGTGAATTTTCATCATGGGATGAGCCACGTGGAGGAAATGGCATTAGGCGGTCAAGAGAGATGATTTGTATGAAGGTAGTTTACATAGCTTTGAAGTGGCCAGTGCTAACAAGTGAATTACCATATGTGGCAATATGAAAGAGCTGAGAAATGATGTCGTTGAACATCAAAGGCAGTGTGTTTGCGTGCTTTTGTGGTAATGTGTTTATGGCAGCGTAAGGCACATGTAACTTATCTGCCAGGCATTCGTCACACTTTGTCTGTATGCGTTTGTGTGTTCCCAGAATACTGTCCTTCCTTTTATCTATTCTTAGACGTCTCACCCGTCTGCCTTCATGACAGTCAGAAAGACAGTTGCTTTGTGTGTGTGTGTGTGTGTGTGTGTGTGTGTGTGTGTGTGTGTGTGTGTGTGTGTGTGTGTGTGTGTGTCTGTGTGTGTCATTCCAACCAGTTAGACAGTTAGTCAGCACGCCAGTTAGTCTGTAAGACATTACTTCAATTAGTACTCAGTCAAGCAGCTGGACACCCAATCTTTAAATGAGTTAGAAAGTTGTTTTTTCTGGCACTTCTTCTATCTGGGACAGTCAGCTGGTCAGCAGTTAATTTATACGTTATTTGGAGCATCCAGCTGTCAAGAAAGATAGTCATCTACAGTATCCAAATCGACATGAGCCCTAATGGTGATCCTGCATCTTCACAGCCTTTAGACTCATAATCAAGCAATCGACCATCCCTGACCACTCTTTGTAGACATCTACAATATCTGCAGCTTACTGAAATACCCTATTACTAATGTCACAATTGATTGATGGCTGTACCAAGATAAACATAAAATATTGCAATGCAACTTGGCTGGAATTAGTGGTGGGAGATATGTTGATATATACCGGGATTTAACGTAACTTTTATGGGTGTATCGGGCAACTACAGGTAAGGTTTTGCAAATAGGACTTCAACTATAGGATTTTTTTTTGTTTTGTCTAATCAATTAACCTTTATAAAATGTAAAAGAAAAGCCAAATGGAAAGCCTTCAAATTGATTGTTTTGTCCGACCAACAGTCGAAACCCCCATTATATTCAGTTAACTATGACAAAACTGAAAAGATTAATAGAATGTCAAAACAGTTGCCAATTCCTTTGTACTCGGTTGGCTACTTGATGAAT
>NC_050192.1:4576769-4624269 GCF_008315115.2 Sander lucioperca | reverse complement strand
TACGGACGCTTGGTCAGGTGCCTTTAGCGCACCAACTTTAGCGCAGTTGGGTTTAGGTAAAGAAGAATGCGACAGTTGGGTTTAGGAAAAGAAGAACGCGATAGTTGGGTTTAGGTAAAGAAGAACGGGACAGTTGGGTTTAGGTAAAGAAGAACGCGATAGTTGGGTTTAGGTAAAGAAGAACGGGACAGTTGGGTTTAGGTAAAGAAGAACGGGACAGTTGGGTTTAGGAAAAGAAGAACGGGACAGTTGGGTTTAGGAAAAGAAGAACGGGACAGTTGGGTTTAGGAAAAGAAGAACGGGACAGTTGGGTTTAGGAAAAGAAGAACGGGACAGTTGGGTTTAGGAAAAGAAGAACGGGACAGTTGGGTTTAGGAAAAGAAGAACGGGACAGTTGGGTTTAGGTAAAGAAGAACGGGACAGTTGGGTTTAGGAAAAGAAGAACGGGACAGTTGGGTTTAGGAAAAGAAGAACGGGACAGTTGGGTTTAGGAAAAGAAGAACGGGACAGTTGGGTTTAGGAAAAGAAGAACGGGACAGTTGGGTTTAGGTAAAGAAGAACGGGACAGTTGGGTTTAGGTAAAGAAGAACGGGACAGTTGGGTTTAGGTAAAGAAGAACGGGACAGTTGGGTTTAGGAAAAGAAGAACGCGACAGTTGGGTTCAGGAAAAGAAGAACGGGACAGTTGGGTTCAGGAAAAGAAGAACGGGACGGTTGGGTTTAGGAAAAGAAGAACGGGACAGTTGGGTTTAGGAAAAGAAGAACGGGACGGTTGGGTTTAGGAAAAGAAGAACGGGACAGTTGGGTTTAGGAAAAGAAGAACGGGACAGTTGGGTTTAGGAAATGTGACACGCGGGACACAAACCCCAGTCTCTGGGGTGAAATTCCTGTGTTGTTTGACCCAACCAGCCTCCCTAGGCGGATTTTCAGGCTTTCATACTACTCGCTACCGTTGTCGCTCTTAATATTACGTCATCTTCACGCGCCGCATAGCTGCTACTCTGCCCGGTGCGTTCTACACACAAGGGTGCTGAAGGGTGCTTTTTGTGTCGTTTCTGACGCTGACAGCCACTGCCCAAACGTCCGTATTTTACGAGTTTGGACTGAGAACGGGTTACTGTAGCCTATAGTAAGTTGTAGCCTGACCTGCACCTACCTAGAAATGTACTTCATGGCGCAGCGGAGGAGAGTAAGCTGTATGGATAAATGGATAATTTAAAAGACATGACAACAGGTCAACATACATTTCTTAAATCAGTGTTTCATCAGTGTGCGCTGCTAAAGCTGCAAGTGGCCTTTTATCAACGGTCGCTTAATTCATTAAGTCATGGCATTGAATTTTCCTCAAATGTTTCCTTAGAAACAGCCATCATGAGACACTGAGTTAATGGAGTGTACTGACACCTAAGGGTGCAATTTTGCTTGTTAGTTGAAAACAATGAATTTAGTTAGTTACCTCTCCAGCTGACAACACTGCCTACAATTTGTTTTTAGTGCCTTTCATGATTTTTTTGCGTCATCAGGTGAAGTAACTCTCAACCTACGAAACATTTGAAATCTTTTTTTTTTTTTTTAAAGATGATTTTTTTTGGGCATTTTCGGCCTTTATTTTGACAGGAAAGCTGAAGACATGAAAGGGGAGAGAGAGGGAGACATGCAGCAAAGGGCCACAGGTCGGAGTCGAACCCGGGCCCGCTGCATCGAGGAGTAAACCTCTATATATGGGAGCCCACTCTACCAACTGAGCTATACGGGCGCCCGAAACATTTTAAATCTTGATCCATTTTTAGTGTACAGTATTCCTAACATATTTGATAAATGTTTTTATTACTTGTGAAATGTTCTGGCCCAACACATTACTTAGAGGTCCTTTCAAACATGTTCCTGATGGTGTGACTGACCACTTAGGGTGAAGGTGAGGTCAACCTGGATATAAGCATTTTGAGCAGGACGGCTCAGTCAAACGTGGTGAATAATGTGTATGTTAGCGTGAGCGTAAGCTTGTGTTAATCACGATGAGGTGATGTGTTTCTCTGCTGTCTCTTATCTTTCTATACACATATTATAGACAGACAGAGGCATTAGTACATACCTCCCCACCTTCTCTGAATAACGTTCCAGTTGGCTGGCGGTCTGTTTGTGTGTGCTTACGCACATCAATCATTTTCTGCTAAAAAGAAGAGGAATGATGATGTCTGTTTTAGGAACAGTAGTGAGGTTTCTGCTCTCTCTCTCTCTCTCTCTCTCTCTCTCTCTCTCTCTCTCTCTCTCTCTCTCCTTTCCTAGCCTTTTCAGGAGTTTTTGAGAGTGTGAGCATGTGTGTGTGTTGAGGATTATTTTGCCCATAATGCAGTGTGCTAAGGCATTATGGGGGATTGGCTGTCAGGAGCCGCTCCTTATTAGTCGTCTGGCTGGCTGTAAGAGGCTTTTTCTGCTTCAAAATGAAGCTGAAAAAAAACCCCAAGAGGGTGAAACGCCAAACAGAAGAGAAAAGAGAAGTGGATCTTCCTGGTGTAATAGAGAAGAAGAGGAACCTTATTTGAGAGAAACCTTGACGTGGTGATTAGTCAATTACTTCCTTCTCTGTCAGACACTTCTTGCCTAATTGTGAAAAAAAGGTTTGTGCAAGACTTTTTAACCGAGACACGTGCCTGGTTATGGCCTTGTATGTTTTACTAATGATTTCAGAAGAGTGCTATTGTTAAACGTCTTGCTTTACTGAGCCTAACTTCTCACTGTGATCGAACTTCCAGTGTCTTTCTCTGACCTGTCTGACAGTAAACACTACAAGAGAACAAACTCATCTTTATAGCTACAGAAAATGACCTGAACATACAGTATAATACCAGAAAAGGCAACAGCATTGTAACTAAATCGACCTCATCAATGCAAACATTACAGTCATCTAATTGTCCTTAATGAAAGACACCCTTCCCCAACCACTCTTCCCCAACCACTCTTCCCCAACCACTCTTCCCCTGCCACTTTATGATTTAGGCAAAACTGGGCTTTTTCCAAAATTTTAGTTGGCTTTTCAATGTTTTCGTCGCTCTTTTCGACATTTTTTACGCTTTTACGTTTTTTGTTGATTATTTTGGAGTTTTTGTCAACTTAAAAAAAAAAAAAAAAAAAAAAGTTTTTTTTTTTAAACATTTTTGTCGCCTTTTTTTTTTTGGACAATTTCTATGTTTTTGTCGCTTGTTTTAAGTTTTTTTTTGACAATATTTTCAACGTTTTTGTTTTCTTTCTGGAGTTTTTTTGTTGCTTCTTTTGGAGTTTTTGTCGCCATTTGTCGAGTTTTTTTGACAATTTTTCTTTAAGTTTTTGTCTCTTTTTCCGACTTTTGTCGCCTTTAGACGTTGTTGTCATTTTTTTGAGTTTCCTTTTTTTCTAGGTTTTTTTCGACAATTCTTTTGATGTTTTCGTTGCTTTTTTTCAATACATGCATACATGTCCCGGGACCTCCCTTGATAGTTGACTGTAGGTGTCTGTTTACATTCCTCAGATGTAAAGGAAAGAGACACAGGACAGGGGTAAGTTGTAAATTTTGGACTTCTACAGAAGAGGTCATTATCTTCACTCGAGTTTCTGTGCGGGAAAGTCACCGGACCCCACAATCTTCTGAGCATAGCCACACTGAGAAATACAGAGAGAGTTGTGTGGAGCTGATAGTCTTAATTAGCTTGGTAGAAACTCATTTGGCAATGGCTTGAATGTAAAGGATGTTCATTAATATCAAAAAGTTATGCACTAAAGCTTTAATGAAGAAAAAAATGTCCAAACGGGAAAAGCATTAAGAGAAATTTCAGTTTTCCCGGTTGATTTGTTTAACCGTTTCGCTATTTTTTTAAGTTCAATAATTGCAACATCTTTCCAGAAGACAATGAGTAATCATGTTAAATAATCGTGATAATGATTTTTTCCCCATAATCGAGCAGCCCTAAAACAACCAAAGCTAGACAGGATGAAGCTGGACACATGTACACACCAACTGTGTGTAAGAAAATGTGTTTGGATGGACAGCTGGCTGAATGATTGATTGAATAGCTAATTGACTGACTGTGAAAGGACAGGATTACTGCCTGTTAGTGAGATAGTCTCCGAGCTGGAGGTCCCTTCTGAAACCAAAAAAGGGGAATCATTTATTTTCACTATAAGGCAAGGCAAGGCAGCCTTATTTAAATAGCACATTTCAGCAAAGTGCTTTACAAAAAACATTAAAAAGCAGTTAAAAACAATTAAAAACATTCATTAAAGAGAATACAAAAACAACTAAAATAGAATAAGACAGGTATAAAAATACAATAATAAAAGTGCAATGTAAGAAATGACTTGATTTAAAAAACGCAGCATAAAAAGAAAAGCAATTTCCCCATACATTTGATGTCTCTTTGTGGGTTTTTGCATCTCTTTGTAGTCGTGTTGTGTCTCTTTTTGGTCATTTTTGTTTTCTTTGGGGTTGTTTTGGGTCTCTGTGGTCATTTAGCGTCTCTTTGTAGACAGTTTGTGTCCCTTTGGGGTAGTTTTGCGTCTCTTTTTTTGCGTTATCACCATATCTGTGTCTGAAACGTTGGAAAAGCTAGAGCAGATCATAAATAAATACTAGTGATGACACGGTTCACAAAACCCACGGTTCGGTTCGTATCACGGTTTTAGGGTCACAGTTTTCGGTTCTGTACGGTTCTTGTTATTTTTTCTTTTAATCTTTAACACTCAAGAAATATACTTCAGCATATGATATTTAGCTTAATTATCCACAATGTAGGATACAGTATTAAAAATAGTTATATCATGTACTCTGAATTTGACTTGACTTTAAGCACATTATTGGGACCATCTCTGAGGAAAGCTGGGTGAGATTTTGATACAGCAAGAGGGAAGACAATGATGATTTCAACAAGCTTTTCATTTATTTGGCAAAAAAAAAGAGAATGTGTATTGCCATCTACAGGAACTTATGTGCCTTTTTAGCACACAAAGATTGAAATATTACAGAATATCAATTGAAATAACTTGCATTTATCAAACTGCCAACTTCAGTGTAGCTCTTACAAAAATTGTATCCTTTAAAAAAAAAAGAGAGGAACTCTTAAAGCTCCATCTTTTGAATAAGTCAGAATACGTTAAACATAACAAAAACTTGCGATTTTCTTTTGTATAGTTCTCGAGAAAAATAAAAATAAAAAGGAAACTTGTTTCGGGGAGAATAAAATTACTCTGGGCTGAGTTTTCCTAGTAACCTTACCAAAAAGGCTCAGGATGCTGCAAATGTTGGTAGAATATGAAAATGGCTGGTGGATTTAAGACAAAAAATAATAATTTATGAATGAATCAAATTTGAACAAATGTGTCAGTGGCTTGTTGATCTTGACATTGTTAGTTAATTTCCTAACCTGGCCTGGGACACACATTCATATGGTTTGATAAAGTACTTATTGGACTTTAACTTGTCATTGCACTTACAATAATGAGCGTAGCTGTCCTCAATTTAAGTCATCGTGTACGTCTCATCTCTGTTTTTTTGTTTTTTGTTTTTGTGTGTGCGCGCGTCAGTCGCGGGGGGAACTGAGCAGCCCCGCCCGCTGCAGAGAGCCGACAGGATTGAAACAGCATCCGCTTCAGCGGCTTTAGAGTGAAAAAACGCAGCGTACATTGATGTTAAAATGTATACAGGTTGGCAGGACGGTCTAAAATGTTTTGCACGGTCTTTCGCTGTACGTTTTGTTGGTAACTTGTCCACACCTCTTCTTTCGCGTGAAAGGGAAACACACTGTCTGAGGTCACACACGGGCACCTGACGTGCACGAGGCTACATTGCGCCGAACCGTGCGACGCACACACGCTCCGAACCGAGACAAGCGGACCAAACGGTTGGGATATTTTTTTCATGAACCGTGCCACCCCTAATAAATACATAACACTCTAAAAGCTTAAAAACAAAACATAAAGCTTAAGAAGTCCGACTACAATCGTTAGATCTGAGATAAGTCTTTTAGTTACATTCATTCGGCTTAGGTGATGCCCAAAACAGCTCGGGTGCTGCACCTAAACCTTATGACGGCAGGGAAATCCCTGAAATAGGGGTCCTTGGTATAATTTGTGTTGTGTGTCGGTTTAGGGGTCCTTGATGTAAAAAGTTTGGGAACCACTGCTCTAGAGTAATCCGCAGCCATGGTTTCTTGGTTTGCATTTGTACTCTGAAAGTAGCACCTCCTCTCTCACTTCCAACAAGCCCATCTGTCTCGTTTGAGCCGATAATGAACCTGTGGTGTCGACCGCTGAGGTGACACTGACTCCATCACTGCAGCTCTAACTCTCTTTCTCTCCGTCTCGCTCTTATATCAGTTTCAGCTCGGTTTAGTGGCATGGCATGAATGAACAAATGAAGTCTTTATTTCGAACATGTAAAAAACAAAACAATATTAACTTAACATGTCCGAAAAGGAATAGGAAGAAGCATAAGCTTATTTAATCCTACCCCTTCTCCACTACTCATTAATAACCATCAGATAATCATGTACATATACATTAGTGTTGCACAAGAATAAACCGCGGGGACCTGAAGATAAAGGCATGGACATAGAAGAGAATACAACATATAACACTCAAATCTGTTAAAGCAAAACATACATATAGTGTTTATCAGTCCCTCCAGAAAAACGTGATTATGCGATCGCATAATTCAATGCATAATCAGCCAAAGTCCGCATATTTATGCAGGGGCCGCATTTTTTCAAATACGGCGCACTCTCGCCGCATAAATTGCCGAATTCCGCGCAAAATATGCGGGGCTTGCATGATTTCATAGTCCCCCGCATTTTCTTTGCAAAAAAGTCACATATATCTTAGCAGAAAGTTGAAAAATGTTGCCTCGTGTAAATAATCCAATACGTTATGAAGTGTAACGTTTTCCATTTTAGAAATACATTTTCTGTTGATCAATAAATTGTTAGTGATGTTGAATATACACGAAACAAATCGACCAAAACGTTGAACGAGTTGATAAAAATCGAGAAAAAACGTTTTAAAAGAAACCTTGAAAAACTTCCCAAAAAAGTCCTTGTACTACATGAAGCTGAGATTACTGCTGTACATTTACTGCATGAAGTTAAAAAAAAAAGGTACCGTTGGGTTCCCGATACCAAAATCCATGTAACAGTACCCAAATCAGTACAAAAGTTGAGTACTCAACTTGAATATATGTTAAAAGTGAGTTGATTAGATGTTATTTTGTTACTGTGAATTGTTCCTGACCTCTGACCCTGGAATAAAAAACAGATGCAGACCTTTGAGTGATAAATTTGAGCACCCCTGGACTAGTCCATTAAGCCATTATTTGATCGACAGGAAAATTATAGATAACAATTATGATAATTGTTTAGTTGTTTAGGTCATTTTTCAAATAAAAATGTCAAACTTTTCCCAGTTCTAGCTTGTCTTTGTGAGGATTTGGTGCTTTTCTTAGTCTTATATTATAGTATATTGAATATATTTTGGAATGTTAGTCAGACAACACAAGCAGTTTTATGACATCACTGTAATATCATACGTTTATACAATAAGTAAAAGTTTTTTGCTTTAAAGAGACAAACGTAGCTAATGTTTTACACAGCGTCACAAAACCTGGAATAGCTTTTTTTTTTTTAAAACATGAAACACTTTATTATTTTTGTCGTTTTGGAAAATAAATGTATTTTTATTTTAGATTCTAGGTATGAAAGACATGTTTCACGTTGCTCCACAATTTTAATTTCCCACCACGATCGGCCTCACGTTTTTGACCTCTGATCCTTTAATTTGACTTCATATTTTGAGCTTTTCTGCCAGATGGATTCGTCAGCTAAGGGACTGACAAAAGGGCATTTTCTTTTTAGATTTATTCTCATCGCTTTATTGTCGGGTGTAATCGTCTCTTAAATGTATTTCAAAGGTTTTGATATGAGAGAGAGAGAGAGAGAGAGAGAGATCTGTGGCTCGGATGCCAAATGGTTGAGCTGACTAATTTGGTGGAGCTCACAGCCAGCTGCTCCATCAGCTCCACATCCATAAAGGAGAGATTTGGGCTTTATTCTGTGTGGTTTGTTTTCTTTTTAGTTTTCTATTCTCTTCTTTGGTAAATGTGGACATATACCAAACTCTGGGTTATTCTTACTTCTCTGTTTCTCTACCACTTACTGTACATCTGCACTTCTCTCTATTTATAGACCTATATTAATATACACACACGTACTGTATACAATATAATGTACGTGCTGCATGGATTAACCCTGGGCTTTGAGAAGTGTCTCTTGTGCCTGTGTGTGTGCGTGTGCGTGTGCGTGTGCGTGTGTGCGTGCGTGCAGGTAGGATTACTGAGCACTGATCATCTCTCAGCTCAAAGATGAGTCCACCCACACACACACACACACACACACACACACAACCTAGCAGACCTCAGCTGCAGAGACACGCTGTAATTAGTGAGACCACATCTTTTAGCTCACTCTCACTTTCTGTGTGTGTGTGTGTGTGTGTGTGTGTGTGTGTGTGTGTGTGTTTGTGTGTGTGTGTGTGCACTAATTGCTCAGGTTCGATGAGGGTCATTAGTAAATAATTAATTTTATTAGGCAGCTGTAGCCTGAGGTTGGAGAGACAGTACTCTTACCTGGTTTCTCTCACTTTCTCTGTTTATACTGTAAAGATTTAGATTCTTTTGATACTTATAACTAGTCTCTTTTCCCCTCAGTTGTACTTCTCCTTTTACCTCTGCTTTGCTTTCCCTTTCTCTTTCCCATTTTACACTTTTCCCTAGCTTGTGTCTCTTCTCCTTTTTTTCCCTCTCTTTCTCCGTTTCTTTGTTTCTTATTTTCTATGCTTTTCTTCTCTCTTTTGTTCTGTCCGCGTCTATTCTAAGCAGTAAAGGTCAGAAAGAGATGCACAGCGCCGATCTGATGCCTCCCCCTCACACACACACACACACACACACACACACACACACTGACAGACTGTAATTATGTAGGTGTCAGAGGAAGATGTGACTGTGTGTGAGAGAGAGGGTGAGGAGAGGGTAGTATCACTCCTATGTTCTGGCTGTGGTTCATGGCATGCATTAGCTGATTGTAGAGTAGAATATATACATACAGTTTTCTCATTGCTGTGGCATACTACTGCACACATCTGTTTGTGCGTGTGGACTACTTGTATAGAGATGCAATGCTCCTTTAATGTCGAGGGAAAATTAGTGATGGGAATTTTAAGTAATCGTAAATAACACTATGCTAACTGACCAGTGGTGGAAACTGGAATGTGACTAATCTAAGTACAGTTTTGAGGTACTTGTATTTAACTTTTTGTATTTCCATTTTGTGCTACGTTCAGACTACACTCCGAGGGGAATATTGTACTTTTTACTTGACCACTCCCAATGGTTTCTTATTTTCTCCAGGACCTGTTCTTTCTGATCCTGTCTCCAGGAAGTCATAAACACAAATGATTGTGTCTTTACCTCAATTTTACAGTTTTTTTTTTAGCACTATTTTGAAAACAGGGACCGGTTTTTCAAAACACTATACCCAATTAGCACCACACCTCAGACCCTTTGCAAAATGAAACGCTCTTTGTCATGGCTCGTCCCTGTGTCAAGTTTTTGTTTTTAGTTTTTCCATTTCCTGTTTTATTTTGAAGGTTCTCTGTTCTCCCTTGTGTTGTCTTGTTTTACTTCCTGTTGTATATTTTCCAGCCGTTGTGATTACCTGTCCCCTGTGTTGCACCTGTGTCTCATTGTCTCCCCTGTCTTGTGTATTTAAGTTCAGTCTTCCCCTTACCCCAGTGCGAGATTTTATTATTTTATTTTATTAATTTATTTATTTTTTTATAAAAACATATTTTGTTACCTTATGAAACACGTTTCATATGACTTAATTCTGTTTGAACCAGTTACACACTGCTGTTGCTAACCTAAAACACTTCTAGAAATTCTACTTCTCAGTGATTAGAGTACAATAAGTTCACCAAACACTACACAAGACCAATGCTGCAGACTGAGGAAAATATAATTTATTTCTCTCCGTATACCCAAATCAGTCAACATGTCAACATGGAGAATGTCAACAAAACATGTCCCAGTTTTCATGCTACTACAGTAGTGTGCATGACACTGTTAGCTTAGCAAATAACAGACAAACATAAAATACTGTATCCAGTACAGGTTACAATTACAGTAAAAAAATAAATTAAAAAAAGATCTGGAAAAAACTGAAAATACAGTACAGAAAATACTAGACCTACCTGCTGCATTTTTGGCTCACAGGTGAGGTAATATGATAGTCAGTGCTTTGGAATTGCAAGAAAGTGACATCATGATATACTTCTGTGTCTAATGTATACAAGTGTGTTTAGTGTTTTGCAAATCACTGTGTGTATTGTTTTGCAGGCTGACATTGTGCTTATAGTGGTGCACATCTGGGCCAATGTTTTGGTCCTTTAGTGTAAGGTTTTAATAATTGTGAAATAGTTTTGAGTTCACTGTGTAAGCAATCATTCCATCCATTTGCATCTATTTGTGTCTTTCAGTTGACTTTGTATGTATTTGTGCTGCCTAAAGTTTGCATCACGTTCAATCTGAACACACCCTGTGTGTTAAAAACCCACCTAAAGTCATCAAAGCAAATGAACAATAGTCCCAGTACACTTGGAATGAAAGAACGCAAAATAAATCACAAATGAGTAGGGTTGGGTACCGAAACACGGTGCCAATAAGGCTACGGTGCCGACGTAAACGGTAGTAATGAGACCGAATAAGAACGAAAATTTCAGTGCCTCATTTCGGTGCCTGACTTTACACTACACTCGACAGCAGCAGCTAGCAGCTGGATTAAACACGGTTAAAATGCTGACAGCTAACGTTAAACAGTGTAAAGTGTGACTGTATTTCACTGTAGAGGATTCCAACACCAGTAACACACGTAACAGTCTGCTCTGCAGCGCAGCAGCTGCCGTTGTCGGAAAACAACGCAGACGGTGCGTTCACTTGAAACAGGTAGCCTCATGGTGCATTCAAAGTTATTGTAAAATACCCTTTTCCCGTCCGGTGGTTGTTTTTGTCGTTCAACTGCAATTTACTGGTGAAATAAGTTATTGTTATAAGTTATAGTTATTACATTATTATTAAATCTTTAATTTTGACCATATGGCCTTAGCAATAAACAAGACGTTCTTTAATGTCGCAGTTTAGTACCCTTCTTTTTTTTTTACTTTATTAAAAATGCCGTTTAGGCACAGGCACCGTTTTAAAAGTATCGCTTTAGCAACGGTATCGGAAAAAACCCAAACGATACCCTTGAAAATATACTTTGAAAAAGTGTGATCACTGACTGATGTAGTGTGTGATAAAATTGTTCATTTACCGTGTTCCTCACAAGTTTGCAGTCACGAACCTGTGTGTGTGTGTGTGTGTGTGTGTGTGTGTGTGTGTGTGTGTGTTATTGACAGTTCATTTAGAGAGTGCATTATGTTTATTCAGGCACTAATGTCTCCCGTGGGGCTTGCATTGACAAACTAGAACATTACCTGTCTATTACACCCCTGTGTTGTCGTCGACACTTTAGAAGCAAGTACAACATGTGGCTCATTATAAATGGGTATCCAGTTTAATATTAGTTCATCAACCGTGTTTCAAATCAGCCTCATGCTTTTGAAAAGGACGTGTCATTTCAATAAATTTGTGGGTCTTCTTTGGGGCTTGAATGTCTGTAAATCTTTAACACTTTCTTTTTTTCTACAATAATACTTTCATTTTACCTCACTGGCTTTATTCAAATTCTGGCCTCTTTCCAACCCATCGTGTGCGTGCGTGCGCATGTGTGCGTGCGTGTGTATGTGTGTGGCAGTATGTTGAGTTGACACTACTGTTAGCAGTCCGTTCACAGACAATAGGCAGTTCTCTCACTCTCGTCCTCTCTTTCCTCTACTTATAGAAACAGAGTGGGTTTTCTGAGTGGGAGTTTTGGAAAAGATACTCTGCTGACTCTGCTAGAGAGAGAGAGAGAGAGAGTTTGCCATCATGACAGGTTTTATTGATTGTTGAAGTCTTATAGACCTGCTGCTTTATTTCAATTGAATACATTCAAAATTGGATCTGAATTTGAACCGGGCGTGTGAGTGAGTGAAAAAAGGAAGATAAAAAAAGTGGGTGGATGAAGGAATAAGGATGTGAGTAGAGAGGTAGGTGAGGTTGAGAAGGGTAAGGAGAGAGAGCAGGAGAGAGTGAAAGTGTGAAGGAGAGAGGATGTTGAGGAGGAGGAGGATGAGGAGAGAAGCCAAGGCCTTTGGGCAAAGCTAAGACCGCCTACAGATTCTCTCTCCTTCACTGTCTCTCTCTCTCTTTCTCTCTCTCTCTCTCTCTCTCTTTCTCTCTCTCTCTCTCTCTCTCTCTCTCTCTATCTCTCTCTCTGTCTTCTCACAGTTATCCCCTTTCCTCTCTCTTCATGTGTCCTCCTGTCCGCTCTCTCTCTCTCTCTCTCTCTCTCTCTCTCTCTCTCTCTCTCTCTCTCTCTCTATTTCACACTCATTTCTCCTCCCTTCCTCTCTAATCTGACTTTCCCTCCACTCAGTCATCACTCTCTCCTCCTCATCCACCCCCAGAGGAGAAGTAATGTAGGCCAATGGAGAAGTGAAGCAAAGGGCAGGCAAACAAACACACACATCCAGACCTTCACCTTGTCCAGTGAAGGACAGCATCAAATGTGCACATATGGTCTGTCCTGAAGTCCTAAAGAGACTTATAAATATTCAGAGATAGACTGGTGCACGGTTTTTGTCTTGTCATGCCAGGGAAGCCGGATTGGAATTGAACATAACTGAGAGAAAGGCAGAGACGTGGTCTGTGTACCAATTCCATAGTATATATACTAATTCTGAGCATGTTTTTGAGTCTGTAGTGTGTTCACACTACAAAATATTTTTTTTTATGCACAGCAGTGAGATAAAATCTAGCATCAATGTGCCAACATGCTCACAACTCCATGAAGTCATAAACACAAATGATTGTGTCTTTGCCTCAACTTGCTTGTGTTGACATCCATTTGCATCTATTTGTGTCTTTCAGTTGACTTTGTATGTATTTGTGCTGCCTTGGCGCGTGCGTGTGTGTGTGTGTGTGTGTGTGTGTGTGTGTGTGTGTGTGTGTGTGTGTGTTATTGACAGTTCATTTAGAAAGTGGGTCGAAAATCAAGCTGTTCCACTTAGCGCTCCCCCTAGAGGCCTGGAGAACTTCCGTTGTGTAATCCGGATGCAGTGTTTTTTGTGTGTTGCATTTGTTTTTGGGGATTGTGTGCTTTTCTTTTTGCATCGTTTCTATTTTCGGAGTTCGTGTGCTTTTCTTTTTGCATCGTTTCTCTATATTTGCAGCACGTTTGTGTATTTGGTTGTGTTGTGTGTATTTGGAGCACGTTTGCTGAATGCTGCACATGTGTTGTCAAATTAATGAAGACGTTTTCTTAATTTGCGTGTGTTTCATTAAGTTGCAGTGCGTTTGCCCCTGTCGGCCACCGTAATTTTGGGCGGTCATTTGTTCGTCAGGTATTTGGTCATAAACCAACGTATTGGACACATTGAATTTTTGACCTAGATAAAAAGTTAAGGTGTCATCAAATACAATATATCTTTAGGGGACATGAATATCTGAACCAAATTTAATGGCAATCCATCCAAGGGTTGTCGAGACATTTAATCTAAAACCTAAAGTGCGATCTTCATGGTGGCACTGGAGGAAAAGTCAGAGGATCAGCAAAGTCATCAGGATTCATCCTCTGGGGACCATTAATGACCGACAGACAAAAAGTGTGCCTAAAAATGCATGCATGCGGACAAAGCTGGAAAACAAACTGTGAAAGGTGGTGAAACAGCTTTTGAACACAATAACTATTACTATAGCTTGTCTGTAAAATGCAATTGGCAGTAGTTTGATTAACAGGCGTTGGTGCGTACTAACTGTAAAAACCAGTACACTGTAAAAATGATCAGTACTGTCGTCAGAAAGATTAAATTCAGAGAATAGGGACACCTAAAGTTGAGAGGGTAAAACTGGCATGCCTGTTATTGAGAGAGAGAGACTGCTTATAAATAGAGGGAGGAAGGTCAGAGGGAAAGAGTCAGGCTTCCTGTATCCAGCCTCACAACCGGATACATACACACACACACACACACACACACACACACACACATACAAAAATGTATTGTAAATGTTTTAATGTGTTACATGTTTACAGTTTAAATGGATCAAGTTTTATTAAGAGCTAAAAAAAAGTTATTTTATATTTTGTAAAAATAAATATGTGAATAATAATAAATAAAAGGCCAATCCCAATTTCCCAGAGCAAAATTAGGAAATCTTCAAATAGCCCGTTTAGTCCAACCAACAGTCCAAAACCCAAAGACATTTATTCATTTACAGCGATATAAACCGAATCAACATAAATGACTCAAATTATTGATTATTATCTGTTGATAAATTAATAGATTGTTTGCACTCCATATTTGTTTTCTTCTGTCTACTTGTGTTTGCTATCTTAACATCTGCTCCTCCTGTGAAACTGTTCGCTTTGCATGTATGTCTTCGGTATTTCTGTTATACAGTACACCTTTGTGTGTGTGTGTGTGTGTGTTATTGTATTGGTCACATTGCACTCGCTTTAACAAGAACAGTATGTTGTCCAGACGTGCCTGCATATTTGTGTGTGTGTGTGTGTGTGTGTGTGTGTGTGCGCGTGCGTGCGTGTAAAGAGAGTGATCTAATAAGAGTTGATAGTGTACCCGACTGCAGCTGCGCTCACACACCCACTCCCTGTCAGAGACACACAGAGAAGAGAAAAGTATACCGTAATTAAACATATTATACTTATTAAAGTAGAGAAAATACCTCAGCTCAGCTAGAATCAAACTCGGCTTATGTATAGAAATGTAACGACAGACAGTAGAATGAAGAAGTACTAATTAGTCAATAAAACATTTACTAATAAATTCAATTATCTAAGTGTTTAACCCGCATAATAACAGATTACTTACACATTTACAATAAACATGAATGTGTCTGTGATTTAGCGTTGTTTATTAGCATGCCGTCACTTACTGATTCAGTCATTTACTATTGATTAATAAACAATGTGACAAATCAAGCAGCAGGCTCGTGTTACTTAATCGTTAAAGTTGTAATCCTGAGAATTTTCATGTCAAAAAAACATATTTTCTTGTTCCTTTAGATTCATAACCACCTATACACCACAGCGTGAGACCTTGAATGTAGTGTCACTGCTTGTTTTTCCCTGAAGCTTGATAACATAATAATACAACAAGTGTAAGTAAAACATATTTCATAACAGTGAAGTAACTTCTTCTGACGTTAGCAGAGGTACTCTTTGATTCAGATCCACTACAAAATGCTGCAGGAAACCCTGGTATTATCTAAAGACATTGGCATATTTTGAAAGCAAAATGGATACTCATAAAACCTACAAATAGTCACGTATATTCCTTTTGTGAGCCAACGCTTCTTATCTATTCCACCAGCCCAAAAATGGCCCGATCTAACAAACAAAAGAAACATGAGTGTTGCATTGATTCCATTTAGTGTGCAGGGTTCCCTGCAACGTTTTGTACTGGAATTGCCCGGCCTCACCTGAATTAAAGAGCTAATAATAATAATATTATTATTATATTAGGCTACATCACTATGCCACTACATCACACAGCAAAGGCCACATATTGAATGAGTAGGATTGGGCATCGAGAACCGATTCTTACTTGGAATCGTTTCAAAAATTACGATTCCAGTGGAATCGTTTCTTTATTGGAATCGTTTGGAATCGTTTGGAGGATTTGGTTTCAAATCTGATCATGGGTTCCAAATTTAACACGCGCAAGTTTTGGTTTCCGTAGCGTCCAGGCGCTTGTTGTGTTGCAGCCATGGAGCACAGTAAGCGGCGCTCTAGTGTGACTTTATTTTAAGTTGAAAAAGCCTGGTAAAACTGCAACCCACCATTGAATCAAAATTAAACTTTCCTCTTATTTGTGAAATAAGCATGTGACCCGTTTCAACTCCACCCCTCAAAGAATCGGAATCGAGAATCGATAAGAACCGGAATCGAAAGGAAGAATCGCAATTGGAATCAGAATTGTTAAAATCCAAACGATGCCCAACCCTATTAATGAGTGAGGCAACTATTTAAATTAAACCAGCTCAGCAGGCGATTGATTGATCACATTCACACAACACACAAAAAAACCTTTTTACAATTCAGGAGAAGTAGAGACGCACTGCAGGTCAGATATGAGGCTGTTCCCAAAAATGTGTCTCCAGCTCCTCGGCCAGACCACCTTTGCACATCATGCAGGTGGTGGTCAAGACTCAACATGAACTCGCACATGTCTGGTATCCAGGTCACAGCAGGACCATGACCACTTGTTCTGACAGAGTGACCATCTGGAAAGAAAGACACAAGTGTTGTGTAGTCTCATCCTGGAAGAAGGGTGGTAATAGGGCCGGTTTTGGGCTTTCGTGGGAGAACAGCTGGGTGAAATCATTCAAGCTCGTGGCTGGTTGTCATCTACTGTTGCTGGGGCACCTACAGACCCAAGCTTTCTAGTGGCTAACACTTAACTGACACAGGCATACACACAGACGCACACAATTAGGCTACATCCACACTAGGTTTTCATTCTTGTTTAGGCTCCGTATCAGAATTGATCTCCGTCCATATTAACATGTCTGAAAACTCATATCACATGACCATTTGCATACACCAGGCATGCGTGAGCCGGTGTAAACAGAAAGCAGATTGTCTGACGTTACTCTGCATATGAAAATCATGGATGTACAAGTTGAAAATACAGAAAATGCTTTGGATAAACAACAACAATTGCGAAAACTAAGACCAGGGATTTATTTGCGTGGACCAACGACGAGGTGGAACTGTTACTGAAAGGTATGTAAAGGCTCTGACACACCAACCTGACGGCCGACCTTCAGCAGAAAAGGCAGTCGGACTGACTGCCTCCCCAATTGGTCAAAAAAGTGCCTCGGAACACACTGAAGCGACACCGACTTGAGTGTACGTTCTGCGCGTGCGCGAGACGTAATACATCTCCATAACAGCAGATGGCGCTAATATGTATTGTCGGCCAAAAAATGAAAACCGGCAGCTGATTGGACGAACGCATCACGTAGGTCTGGCTGCTCCCGGATTTTACAACCGAGCATAATGGCAGCTCCTTCAGAATACTATCTCATATTTTACGAAGATAGTTCACCGAAACGTGTTTCTGAAAACATTTTAAGCGAGAAATAGGCCGTGCAGTTGCTGAATCTGTCTTCATTTCAGATCGACAAAGGTCAGTTTAAAAGATTTTCGTCAGATTTTGAGAGCCATTAGTCACGCTCATCCCGCTCATCATTTCCGGGTTAGCGCTCCACTAATCAGATTGGCCATTTAGTCAGACTGCCCGCCTTCTGATTCAACATGTCAAATCGGCCCAAATGAAGGCCTCCGGCTCCTCCGACTGACGACGAACAGACTCGAGTCATTGACTTCGCCAGACTGTCCGACGGCCGATAATCGGGTTGGTGAGGACGGCCAGTGTGTCAGTTGGTGTGTTAAGCCTACTTAACTTAAGACTGACTGATGTGTGTGTTTATGTCGTTGTTTCCAAAGGTCTCTGTTTCTGCCCGTTTAGACTTCAGCGCAACCTCAGAGTTTTTTAAACTCAAACGGGGTCAACAGCGTTTCCAAATGTCTCCTTTTTAGGGGCTCGAAAATGCCAGACTAGTGTGGACGTGAGGCATAAGTGTAGCAAAATATATGCGTTTTTAAACAAAAACGTGTTAGTGTAGATGTAGCCTTAGAAGAGGTTTGTTCAGAGAGAGGTACCCTACTGTACACACTGTAGACAGACATACAGACAGGGAGGAAGACAGACACAGAGAGGAATGCTGTATGCTCAGATAAAACTGGGAAGGAAGTCTGAGTGGGGTTGCCACGACAACCACACCTTTCACACCCTGCCCTCCTACACACATGTACACATACACAAAAACACATTGACCAGTCCACAGCAGGGAGATGGAAAATGTCTGTGTGTGATTTGTATATCGTGTGTGCAGATTGACAATAAATTACCACACAAGAAGAAGAAGAAGCACTATCTGTAGTTCGCTATAGTAACTCTGTGTGTCTTAGGGTGCGCGTCTTTTGTGTGTTGATTTCTTCCTGCTATTGTGTGCAGTCACGTTCCGGTTTGTTTCTGAGTGTATGTTTGTGGGCTTTGAGGCTGAGTCTAGAAGCCACACAGTGCTGTGTGATACAGCTGCAGGGTAATGTATATATTGCTTCTGCTTGGATTGTTGATTGCTGACTTTTTGCTTGTGTTCTTTATATAACATAGAAAACAACCTTTTGGCATCTACAGTAAACTCGTTTTTTGTTGCCAAGTTAATACCATGTATCTCCAAATTTGGTTGTTGCAAAGTACCCTTCTGCTTTCTAGTGGCTCTTATTGTGGCATTGTTGTTGTGTGTGTGTGTTTCCTGTTTTATAGCACATAAAAAATGACAAACATCGTCATGAGACAAAACCACCCGACTCTTGTCTCATAGAGAGTTTTGTGGGTGTGTTTGCATGTGGTGATCAACCTTTATCCATCACACCCCATTACCTGAGGCACTGAGAGGAGGCCTGTAGACACACACACACACACACACGCACGCACGCACACACGCACGCACGCACGCACGCACACACGCACGCACGCACGCACACACACACACACACACACACACACACACACTGGGCATGCTGTGTCACCAGCGGCAACGAACAAGCCTTTCACAATGACCCAAATAGAGCAAGAGAGAGAGAATGAAAGGAAAGGAGGTGGAGACATTGGGTTGAGATAGAAAGAAAGGGAAAGATTGAAAGGAGAGAGATAAAGAAACAGAAGAAGAAGAAAAATAGAGTGAGCGCTTGTTAGATTGTACTAAATGAAGGATGGGCTACCAGTAGCTGAAGTGTCCTTAACTGTCAACTCTAATGTTTGAGCTCCATGCAAATGACGCTTTAGCATCTGTGTCCATGTTAAGATTAAAGCGTAACTCTCGCCAAAATGCAACCTAGGGTCTTTTTGTGAATGTACCCGAGTCAAACTTTAGTTTAAAAACATATTTAGGACAGAAACGCCGCTTTTAAGATTTACCGTAATTTTTTTTTTCGGTCAAATGGCCTTTTGAATGAGAGTGCTAGGGACACTACTATGATAGCATCAAAATCACTATTTTTAAAACACTAAGCAGGCTCGACACAACATGAGACTTTGCTCCAAGTATGACCAGGGTCTCTACACATGAACTCCAGCATTGAGAACATTGTTTGTGTACACAGAGTTTACTAAAAAGAGAGGTTTTGAGCAACTCACTCAGCTGTTGTTGTTTCCGGTTGCATTTTGGCGAGAGTTACGCTTAAAGGCTGCCATCTGTAACTTTCTGCAGCTGACAGATCATGCTCATATCGGGTTTGTGAAGTTGTTTCACCTCGTTGTCGTTAGTTTGCAGTTAAAATCAACTGACGATTGATGTCCCTGGCGTGGTCACCTGGAGAGGTGTTACTCAATAAGTCCAAGTCGTGAGTGAATACCATGAACCCTCACTGGCTTCTCGTCTGCAAACATCGCAAGTTATAGTGGCTGACTTGACAGAGCTGGAGGTGACACTGCTGTCATGTCTTACCACCAGAGTTTGTGAAGTGTCAAACAAATGAAGTCTGAAGAAGAGAACATTTTTGGTTTAATGAATAAGACGGCTGAGCTCATCATCAGTGCTGCAAACTGTATCTTAATGTTGTCCAAGTAGCATTGAGTTGTCATCTCCTGACTTTTTGTTGGTGAGCCGATTGAATACTTGATTTTCAGTCTATTTTTTTTTTTTTTACAAAACACTGATGTGATGAGACACATTCCCTGCAGCATTTGCTTGTGAGCAGGTCTTAGTGACTTCTATCAGACTTAAGACTTTTAAACCTAAAATGCTTTGTGAATGATTTTTATTAATATTGTAAGTCTGTAGGACCGACACCCCTCATTTTTAGGCGTTTCTCCTAACTCAACCAGGAGCCACTTTTGGCCTCAAACCACTTGCCAAATAATTTACTGTCCTCTTCCTTAATTGTTTTATAAAATGTTCACGTCTGCCCAATTGAGTAATCACACTCGCTTCTTGTGGTTAAAAAAGCATTTTATTAATTAATCAGCCCTTCTATATTGTTTTATTTTTCGGTCACAAGGAGAAATTTAAATCCTCTGGAAAGTAGTTTTTTCTCTGCACAGTCAATAATCAAATTCTGTGTGTGTGTGTGTGTGTGTGTGTGTGTGTGTGTGTGCGTGCGTGCGTGTGTGCGTGCATGTGTAAGCATGACCTCATGTGCTTTTGTGTGTGCATGTGTTTCTCAGGTTGCCTTTGCCAGGTTATCTCTTATGTAATGTCCCAAAAATAGAGCACATTCACCTGTAAGGGAATGAAGGGGGGAAGGAGACATACTGTAGAGGAGGAGACAAAAAAAGGAAGCAATAGAAGAATGGATGAAGGGGGAAATAGACCCTTTTATTCTTTTATTTAAATGATATACTGTCGATTTATAACAATATCATGGTATTGATAAAGTGATAGTATTTTAGGATAAATACCAAATTAGCTGTCTCTTTAATGTCACTGGCTTTATCAGGCTAGCAGTGCGGTGCATCAGAGAGTTAGACTGTTTAATGGTAATGTTTTAGAAGTTTTGCAACTATATGATTAAGTACCTTCATATAAAATTTCTGTTTATTTTATGTATAAACACTTTCTCAATTGAATATTTTCAGAACATGTACCTTCACATTACAGACTGATTTTGATATTGGTCACTGTAATACAGCATTCCAGACCAGAAAAACACAATAATTATAAACCAGACTCCCAGACAATATCTATAACATCACAGTACCAATGTTATTTATAATATCTTGATATAATGCCTGACTCTAATCCCTGTGTGATTGCTTTATTATGATGCCTATTTGCTTATTACCTTGTCAAAAGGTAGAGGAGAGTTGATGATGGAGCTGAGGTGTCATGGATCCAGTGTCATAGTTCATTGGACACCACTCACTATTGTTTCTTCCAAAGACTACATTCATTCCTATAACCATTACCTGAATCTCACCACTGCTTTGGCCGTCCTCAAGCCTGATCTATAACCTCAAGCCTAATCTCGAGCTAAATCGTAACTCTGCACTACCTACTTTAATTCAACCCTTACCCGATATCAAAAGACACACACACACACACACACACACACACACACACACACACACACACACACACACACACACACACATTGTTACACAGCAGCACAGAGCTCAGGTGTCTGGTGTCAGGTCCCCGCTGCCTGTCACGTCGATTGGCCTAATTACCTGACCCGTGCTGTGAGTGTACAGGGAAATGTTGGCGGATTCAGTCCGGGAGACAAGGATGTTAGCAGCTGAATAAGTGAGAGAAGCTTTGAGAATAATCATGATAAATGTTGGAGCAGGTGGACAGCGAGGGAGGAGAAGGAGGGTTAAAAAGGTGCGTTGGTTTCACCGGCTTCTTGGCTACAGGTGAGTTGATGAGAGCGGCTGCCATGTTAACCTTCGAAATTCTGCCTGTAACTATATCTATTAAACCAGTGTTACATGTAATATTATAGCTTTTCCTGTTACCCAGTAGTGACGCAAATCAATTCTTGAGATGCTACTTCATAGTCTAAATGACTGCTGTGGGCTTTTCAAGGCTGATTCGGACTCTTTATTTATTTATTTTTTGGTGTGAGGATTTTGTGCAGCTGTTGAGCTTCTGTTGGTGCTGATACATATGTTTCCAATTTGGATGTTACTCATCACTAGCCTGGAAATCCAGACCCAAATCCGAAAGTTTAAGGGTTTGGCACTGAGTAATGAAAATGGCCCAACTCGAGGGGCGGCACCAAGCATGCATTTGAAAATCTCACTGCACGCAATTGGATAACCCTACGACCAATCACAACAATACACCGGGTGACGTATTCAGAGCCCCATACGCTTAGCTACCAGCGGAGCTAACTGGTAGATTAAACTGTCGTCATCTGTTTAGCTCGCCTCTGGTCCGCCTAAATCAGATACTCCGATGTGATTGGTGCAGCTCGGCTACAAGGGCATAGTTAATGGGCATCATTACTCAATGCCAGAGTGGCTCGCTGAGCAAATTCAAATTGTGGTCTCGCGAGAACTCTGGATTTCCAGGGTAACTCATCACACAAAAGTATGGAAACGTCCTGAAAAATTAACCTTTTTGGCGGTTACTCATAACTCTAGGTGACTTTTAGTTCAGCTAAAGTTAAATAAACCAAGGGTGACTTTTTGGCTACTGTATGTGCATTTGTGTGGGGTTAGTCTGGATCGACGACAATTCATTTACCGGATAATCACCGGAACATCCATCGTCGCCGTATCTTCTGCCGGATGTCCCTCGTCGTGCAAAACTCTGTTCGTTTTGGGAAACATCAACAAACTGCGAGCTAGCAAGCTATTCGCTGAAAATGGCAAGTTTTTAAGAAAATTTGTCTTGTGCATACAGGCAGGCCTGCTTGGTACTTTTGGGGAATATGGGATTTATAAAGAATATGTTTACAGCATTTACTATCTAACTGGGACGTTTTGGGACTGATTGGCGGGGATTTGCTATGGACAAAATACACACTTATTGTACGCGTGTAGGGCTGGGTATGGTTTAAAAAATGACGATACCAGTACCAATATCAGTACCATTAAAGTGATACCGGTACCAATAAAGGCTTTTTGATGTGTGTGAATAGTGTTTATGGGTATTTGTGTTTATAAACTCACTTGCCACAAATTGAACCCAACCTTGATGGATGAATCAAGTATTTTGAATCAAATATGTTTTGATAAAAAATATTTAATTATCAAAATAGTTGCAGATTAATTTTCTGTCAGTCGACTACTTGTTTTTTTGTAACATGACCAGCAGTATAGACACACAACCCTGCTCAAAGAAAGTACAAGTTTAAATTGATAAATGATCATTTGTCGAAAAAAGTAGATTCTTTTTTCACTGCGTGTTGTTTTAAAAGTATTAAATTACTTAAAGTCATAATCTGCAGAAAACGCTTCTGAGATTGTGCTGCATATGACACTTTAACATTTTAAGCTTTATAGGCACAATTGCGGATAAAGAGAGACACGTTTCCCACTCAGTGTTTTTTTTAAAAACGGTTATGAAAGCATAAAAAAAAAAGAAACATTTTCCCTTGAACAAAGATTTGCCTGCACATAGAAACTGGTTAAACACTACAGTAAACCTACACTGGTGCAGTTGTGTCTCTTTTGTCAACCAACTTCTTCCCACATATATCCACCACATCCTCTGCTCCACGAGTCAGAAGATGTTACATTTGATTCCTCCCACTTGCAGCTGCCTTTATCATTAATCGTAAGCGGTGTTGCCTAGCTATGGCGGGGCCCGCTGAGTACACAGAAACTGGTTAAATGACTGGTGTGGAGACGATTTTCTTTCCACCTTAATCACCTGAATACTACACAAACAGTTCTGACTGTTGTAACTGTTGACCCCTCCTTCCATGGTTACCCAAGATCTGCATTTAGAAAAATGTTGAGGCATCACACGGAATACATCATCCTGAGTGTGAAGGCTGTGAAATATAAACAGTATATGCTGCGTGTGTGTGTGTGTGTGTGTGTGTGTGTGTGTGTGTGTGTGTGTGTGTGTGTGTGTGTGTGATACACAGTCATCACACATGGGGTGATGAGGCTTCTGTCTAAGTAACTGCATTTACAGTTTACTACAGTTAACAGTTACAGTTGCTGGCACACACACACACACACACACACACACACACACACACACACACACAGAGAGAGAGAGCAGATTCACTACCAATATAATTACTGGATGAGCTGCCGATGCTCCTGCTGTGCCGTCACCATGGCAACTCTGACAACCCACCTCTGCTGGAAGAGGAGGAAGAGGAGGAGGAGGAGGAAGAGAAGGAGGCGAAGGAAAATAAGGAAAGGAGGAGGATGAGAAAGAAGAGCAGAGGAGGAATGGTAGAGGAGGAGGAGCAAAAGTGAAAAGAGGGAGATTAGATGGGAGGGGAGGGTGATTTACAAGACAAAAAGGAGACGAGAGTGGAGGAGGAAGAGGAGAATAGAAGAGAGTGGAGGAGGAAGAGGAGCGCGATTAGTTTCAGAGACAGTAAAGGGGAAAGTGCCAGATTAGAGGAGAGTAATGGAAGGGAAGGAGAGAGAGAGAGACACGATAATAGAGCGAGAGGAGAGAGTAGGTGGTGTTCAAACTGGGAGCAGCTGCATTCACCTCCACTATTCACGATTCAGGATTCAATCTAATCTCTTCACTGGAGGCTTTAACACACTGAGAGTCTCTGTTTCTTTCTCCCTTCCTGACTTGTTTAAATGTGACATTAGCCCAGGAGACACCATTCATTTCAAGATCTGTCAAAATATGTTAGTTTTGGTCAAACAGATGAGTATTCGTCCATTATTTTAACTTTATACCATTGTCTGGGTGAACCCTCATTTATTAAACGTTTGATTTTTAGGAACATTATGTCTCGTTGGAGATTGTTTTCCAAATCCAGCTTGCTATTGCTAGTACTGTACTTAAGTAAAATTTAGATTTGCCTGTACTTTACTTGAGTATTTGTATTTTATGCTACTTTATACTACTTTACACTACATTTCGGAGGGAAATATTGTCCTTTTTTACACATTTATTTGACAACTATAGATATCAGATACTTTGTAGTTTAGCAAAGGTTTTGCATAACAACAGCTTAAAAAATACAATTACAAAACAGCATTGCTTTAAATGTATAAAGTAGTTAAAAGAAATTGCTCCACATTGAAGAATATTAACATAAACATACATTCAAGCTACTTACACATAATAATAATATAAGTAAGTAGTAGTAGTACTTAGTAAGTAAGTAAGTAAGATAGTTTTTTGGGGCATTTTAGGCCTTTATTTCCATAGGACAGATGAAGACATGAAAGGGGAGAGAGAGGGGGGAATAACATGCAGCAAAGGGCCGCAGGGTGGAATCAAACCCGCGGCCACTGCGTCTAGGAGTAAACCTCTATATGTGCGCCTGCTCTACCAACTGAACTATCCCGGCCACAAATTTAAATATATTTAGCTCATACTGCAATGCTTCTTACATTTATTTTTGATGGAGTATATTTACACTTTTGTATTCTGCCCTACAAAGGCAAAAGGCCTTAACTTCGTTTTTGGTTGAAAATGAGTTAATGATATTTTTGCGACATTCAAGACATCCTTTATCATATGTGTATAAGAATCTTGAGTCATTTCTGTAGTTTTTTCGAGAAAATAATGGGTTGTCTTAACAGTAACTTCCAAAAGCCCAGGAGAAAGCTAGGCAGAACACAGTAACACCAGTTACCACTCTTTGACTTAGTTTTGGAACTCTCAAACTGAGTTAAGGTACTCTGCCTTTGTAATAAAAAAAAATAAATAGAGGTCAAAAGTCAAGTTTGAGCTAAATTTTTTTATGTCGCTCAATTTCATTACTAAAACATCTAATTGCCAGATTTCCAGTGTCCTACCTATAAATCATTTGGCTGGACAGCTAAAAAAACTTTAAAGTCATTTTTCCTCAGTTCCACACTTTAGCCAGTTAAGGTATTTTGCCTTTGTAGGGCAGTATTGCTTCTTCTACTTACATACAGAATGTGACTATTTCTACGACCCAAATAGAGTATTCATTAGAAGGATAATGTTTGTTGAGTTTCTGTTTCCGAAATACAAGCAGTCGTCTTTAATGTGTGTTCCAACCAGTAGTGGAGTATGTTCCCCAAGACAGTTTTGTGTCTGTCTTGTTGAAACATGTCAGCTGCTTGGAGCAAAAAAAGAATTCAAGTTTTCGTGATGGCATAACTTTTTTTGTTTTGTCTCTTTGAGTGTTTGCATTTGTCTGCTTTTTCTTTGACTGGACAAATTATTACGTAAAAAGACAAAGAAACCACACTGAATATACCTGGATGATGTGGTGTGATTAGATTGATGCCTTTTACTGCGTGTGTTGTGTGTTTTGTACGTATGTGTTGTGTGTGTGTGTATGTGTGTGTGTGGTTGCTGTGTTGCAGAAGCTTCACACTGCAAATTGTTTTTTGTGTTTAGGATTTCAGGAGTGAGCTTTAATGCCTGTAATCCTGTCTGCTTTTAGTAGATTAGGACTCACTCAAATATAGTGTTGCCCCATGACCTCTGAATGAGAGTGTATTCCCATTTACCTTGTTTTGTGATTAGTACGTCAAGTACATTGATGCCTCTGGGTCTTTTTTTAGAAGCCTTGACTTTCCCTCTCTGCCTTTTGGCAACAAAACACACACTACATATATACACTTGTTTCATTATGAATAGACATACATGCACACAAACACAACGCACACACACACACAGTCCATTCATTCATTCATTTTGATTTTATTGTTTTACTGTATGGCTGTCTTCTCTTGTTTTATGTCTCTTAACTTGTTTTATTTGTATTCCGTTTTGTATTTTATGCCTGTGTGAGTTATGTACTTTATGCCTTTATTTATTCTTCTGTACAGCACTTTGGTCAACATTGGTTGTTTTAAAGTGCTCTATAAATAAAGTTTGATTGATTGATTGATTGATTGATTGATTCATATCTAATCAACCATAATCAGTTTATAATCATTTTCAATGTTCAACACTCATGACACTTAAGAAATGGTAATGACAGGGTTTCCGCGGGGTCTAAAGTCTAAAATTTCTAAATCTAAATTTTAGTACTTAAAAAGTCTTAAATTCGCTGAAGTGTTAAATTAAATAATTTTAAACAGGTTTTAAACAGGTCTTAATTTTTCTACATCCATGCAACGCTACCTCTAATGCTTTTTTAAATGTTTTTATTCTGTGGTGTTGTAGTTCTTTCTTTCACTAGTCCAAATATAATTTTGCTGTATTATGACTACAAATGAGACCAACATGCAACTTATATTGCAGCCAATCAGCTTTCGTGTTATTGGTGCGAGTCTCTTTGGGATTGTACCACAGACGGTCTAACACAGACAGCTATGGGGAAGTGCAAGTTTAGCGATACTGAAAAAAACTGAATTTAGGGCTCAGTTGATGTTGTGATGAAGGTCTTAAATTTCATTCATAATGGTCTTTGAAAGTCTTAAATTTGACTTGGTGAAACCTGCAGAAGCCCTGAAAAAGCAACAGGTGTGTGTGTGTGTGTGTGTGTGTGTGTGTGTGTGTGTGTGTGTGTGTGTTGGATGATCAATGAAGATCTTATTTCCATGGTTCAGGCCATCATTTCTACTATAATATTTTACTCACCAACTTAATGGCTGGATGCTTGAAGAATACCGTCCCTCAGAGCAGCAGCACAGTCAGTCAGTCCGGTTGTAGACAAACTCTCAGTTGTACTTGTGAACACAGTTATTGCGATGGTGAACACACCTAAAATATCCATTGCAGTAATCCACTGTATTGGAAAAACTGTGCTCACAACAGGAAGTACAAAAGGTCAAAGCTGAATCAGAAAGTAAAACATTTTCCTTCATTTTCACTTCCTGTTTTAATATAGATTTTCAACAAACATCACATACATACAGTGATGGAAAGTAACTAAGTGCATTTACCCAAATACTGTACTTAGGTTTATAGATTGAACTATCCAAAAATGTATAAAGTATTTCAAATCAGCTCCACCTGTTAACATGTTAATGCCTCAATAATGGTCGCCAGTTAGTTTAATGATTTAACACTGACAAGGCCCATTCTGAGAAATAAATAGTTTGGATACTTTTGTACTTTTACTTACGTGGAATTTCTAATGCAGGACTTGTAATTGAGTATTCCTGTAGTGTGGTATCACTACTTTTACTTAACGGTTTGAATACTTCTTCCACCTCTCCTCCATATACATATCCTCAAACAGAACTCAGTCAGAAACAGGGCGAAACGAAACAAAAACGACAGCAAAGATGATTAAAGGTCCCATGGCATGAAAATTTCACTTTATGACATTAACATTAATGTGAGTTCCCCCAGCCTGCCTATGGTCCCCCAGTGGCTAGAAATGGCGATAGGTGTAAACCGAGCCCTGGGTATCCTGCTCTACTTTTGAGAAAATGAAAGCTCAGATGGGCCGATCTGGAATCTTCCCTTTATGACGTCATAAGGGGAAAGGTTACCTCCCCTTTCTCAGCTTTGCCCGCCCAGAGAATTTGGCCCCCCCATGAGAAAGAGAGAGACATCATGGCTTGCGAACAAGCGAAGCATGGCAGCTGGTCAAGGCCACACCCCCACCCTCCACCTTGCAGTACTAGGGGTACAGTATTAGGGGACCACTAAGGCCTATATAAAAGAGACTTCAGATACAGTATTAGGGGACCACTAAGGCCTACAGTGAGGAAAATAAGTATTTGAACACCCTGCTATTTTGCAAGTTCTCCCACTTAGAAATCATGGAGGGGTCTGAAATTGTCATCGTAGGTGCATGTCCACTGTGAGAGACATAATCTAAAAAAAAAAATGCAGAAATCACAACATATGATTTTTTAACTATTTATTTGTATGATACAGCTGCAAATAAGTATTTGAACACCTGTCTATCAGCTAGAATTCTGACCCTCAAAGACCTGTTAGTCTGCCTTTAAAATGTCCACCTCCACTCCATTTATTATCCTAAATTAGATGCCCTGTTTGAGGTCGTTAGCTGCATAAAGACACCTGTCCACCCCATACAATCAGTAAGAATCCAACTACTAACATGGCCAAGACCAAAGAGCTGTCCAAAGACACTAGAGACAAAATTGTACACCTCCACAAGGCTGGAAAGGGCTACGGGGAAATTGCCAAGCAGCTTGGTGAAAAAAGGTCCACTGTTGGAGCAATCATTAGAAAATGGAAGAAGCTAAACATGACTGTCAATCTCCCTCGGACTGGGGCTCCATGCAAGATCTCACCTCGTGGCGTCTCAATGATCCTAAGAAAGGTGAGAAATCAGCCCAGAACTACACGGGAGGAGCTGGTCAATGACCTGAAAAGAGCTGGGACCACCGTTTCCAAGGTTACTGTTGGTAATACACTAAGACGTCATGGTTTGAAATCATGCATGGCACGGAAGGTTCCCCTGCTTAAACCAGCACATGTCAAGGCCCGTCTTAAGTTTGCCAATGACCATTTGGATGATCCAGAGGAGTCATGGGAGAAAGTCATGTGGTCAGATGAGACCAAAATAGAACTTTTTGGTCATAATTCCACTAACCGTGTTTGGAGGAAGAAGAATGATGAGTACCATCCCAAGAACACCATCCCTACTGTGAAGCATGGGGGTGGTAGCGTCATGCTTTGGGGGTGTTTTTCTGCACATGGGACAGGGCGACTGCACTGTATTAAGGAGAGGATGACCGGGGCCATGTATTGCGAGATTTTGGGGAACAACCTCCTTCCCTCAGTTAGAGCATTGAAGATGGGTCGAGGCTGGGTCTTCCAACATGACAATGACCCGAAGCACACAGCCAGGATAACCAAGGAGTGGCTCTGTAAGAAGCATATCAAGGTTCTGGCGTGGCCTAGCCAGTCTCCAGACCTAAACCCAATAGAGAATCTTTGGAGGGAGCTCAAACTCTGTGTTTCTCAGCGACAGCCCAGAAACCTGACTGATCTAGAGAAGATCTGTGTGGAGGAGTGGGCCAAAATCCCTCCTGCAGTGTGTGCAAACCTGGTGAAAAACTACAGGAAACGTTTGACCTCTGTAATTGCGAATAAAGGCTACTGTTCCAAATATTAACATTGATTTTCTCAGGTGTTCAAATACTTATTTGCAGCTGTATCATACAAATAAATAGTAAATAAATCATACATTGTGATTTCTGGATTTTTTTTTTTTAGATTATGTCTCTCACAGTGGACATGCACCTACGATGACAATTTCAGACCCCTCCATGATTTCTAAGTGGGAGAACTTGCAAAATAGCAGGGTGTTCAAATACTTATTTTCCTCACTGTATATAAAAGAGACTTCAGATACAGTATTAGGGGACCACTAAGGTCTATATAAAAGAGACTTCAGATACAGTATTAGGGGACCACTAAGGCCTATATAAAAGCATCCAAAAAGCAGCATGTCATAGGACCTTTAAATATACACAGAAAACAGAGCAAACCACAAATGAGCTTAGTCTGTGTTTTACATTCTATTGTTTGATTTCATACCTACTGTAGATGTCACATGTCCACTTTCTGCCTTTGGTTTCACTTCCAAACAAGTGGTTTCAATAAAACTGTGGGTTCGTAAACACAACCTGTCTGATCGTCTGACCGCTCGTGTTGCTTCCCTTAATGGACTCAGCGCTACCATGTTGTCATGTCCTCAGATCTTTTTTTTTTTCCACCAAAAATATACATTTATCAGAATTCATTTTTTGACATTAGACTCATGAAGTTTATGTGTGTGTGTGTGTGTGTGTGTTTGGTCCTCCGTTATGTATGTGGCATATGTCCAGTCACCATACGTCTTTGCATTTGTGCTTTTGTCACCCACGCAATGCTATTTTTATCCCAAGAGTCATGAGGGCGAGTGTGTGTGTGTGTGTGTGTGTCAGGGTGTGTGTGTGTCAGGGTATGTGTGTGTGTATGTGTCAGGGTATGTGTGTGTGTATGTGTCAGGGTATGTGTGTGTGTATGTGTCAGGGTATGTGTGTGTGTATGTGTCAGGGTGTGTGTGTGTATGTGTCAGGGTGTGTGTCATCAGGTTACAGTGTGTGTAAGTGGACTCCTCTTTGTCCTGGTTGATAATTTTAGAAAGACGGCGGCCACTGAAACTTTCAACAGGGGGTTCAGATGCTCCTGTGCAACCTTTTCCATTGACAGACACACACACACACACACACACACAAATGTGCGCGCGCAGCCACGCTCTCATCCATTAATTCCCATACCAATGTACTGTAAAAGTCTCACATTCTAATTCAGGAATTCTGCATTTTCCAGATCTGCAAAAGTTAGAAAGTGTGCATGAATGAAAGGATGGAAACAAAAGCACAGATGTTTTTTTTTTTTGCTATATTGTAGCTACATACAGAAAAAGTTCACATAATACAAAACCTGAGGAATAAAAAAAAATTGACTTGCCCTTTTATCAAAAACCATTTATTGAATTGAGTCCACAATAAAGATAAATGCAGTGAAAAAAAAAGGCCAAGCAGCGCTGGTTCAGAAACCGTTTCTGAAGTCCCGTTTAAAAGCAGCTAAAATCAGTTTGCCACATATTCATCTGTAAATATTGAAGTGATATTGACCTTTTATATGCATACTGTATATGCAGTTTAATCACAAAAATTCCACTGATATTGCTGTGCTTACACTTCCTTTGGGTTCAAATGGAGATTGTGTGTCACATAGTGTAAAAACAATGTTAGGGACTTTTCCACCAATGAAGTCATATTTCAGCAACTTAATATGCATGTTGACCCACCCTGATCTTAAGCATTCTCTACAACAATGAATATTCATGACTAAATAAGCAACCGTCAAATCTGAAGGTTGGAAAATAAAATCTTTATCATTTAATAAAGTTTTACAGTCAAGCCCTCAGGTAATCTGCATCATCAGGACTGTGTAGGTGTGGCAAACATGATGTCACTTTTTTTTCCAACTCATACCAGTAAGAAAAACACACATAGGAACACCAATACAGAGTTCTCTCACGTGAAATAACCAAAAAAAGTTGGCAGGAAATGTGTTCTTGTAGGAACCTAATGCTCATAGTAAAAGGTGATTGAGAAAATACGTTCTGGGCCTTTGACAGGCGACTTTACCACTAAAAGAATAGTCTTTTACTGCTTTAGTGAAAACTCAATTGTTACTGATAGATGCTGGATGGACAGTTAATGCATGAATACGTACAGAGACGGTGATATGATGGGTACAGAAGAAGGAATCAGAATCAAAGTAGTTTATTGCCACAGTAGTGGAACTACATGGAATTTGCCTTGGTGATTGGGTGCATACTGTACATACAAACAAACATATTAAACATTATTAAGAATAAACAATAAATACCAAAACAGAGACGACATATATACAAAATAGCTGTTTAAATAGTTTAAGCACAGTGTGCAATGGACCGATGTATAGTCCAGGATGGAGGTTAGTGCAAAGTGTAGTTTGTGTGTGTGTGTGTGTGTGTGTGTGTGTGTGTGTGTGTGTGTGTGTGTGTGTGTGTGTGTGTGTGTGTGTGTGTGTGTGTGTGTGTGGGGGGGGGGTGTCAATGTCAGTGGGGGACTGGGGCCTTGTGGGTGAAGCAGGGGCCTTGCTGGGGCCTTGTGGGTGAAGCAGACTGCAGAGGGGAAGAAACTATTTTTATGGCATGAGGTTTTGGTCCTGAGGAGGTGATGATGGTGAAGGAAATAGATAAACATATAGAGACAGTAAATGAGAAGAGGAAGTATAATAGGGTGAGAGTCGGAGACTGAAACATGGAGTGAGACAGGGGGAGGGGGGGGACTGCTGACTCATCCTCTGACAGAACAGATCTGTCTCCGTCACCCCAAAGTGCTGCTGGCAGTCTCTCCTCCAAGCTGTTCCCACTTCTCCTCAACCAAATATCTCCAGTTAAACCCCTGAAATGTGGTCTCATCCCATGAATAATTAACTTTACATACTAAATTATACTGAAATCTAGTTCTCTCTGTGATTTAGCTGCTCTGTGGTGAGAGAGCTGTGTCATACACGAGGATGACAGTGTTGATTTTTGCATCTCTCTTTTTACAGGCTTTTGTTTTTGATTGTTAATGAATTTTTCTTGTTTGCTGTGTGTGTGTGTGTGTGTTTTTTTTTTTGTAGGAAAGCGATTTCCCGCTCAGGCCTCCAGCACCTCGGTCCACCCCAACCCTCCCCGCCTCCCGCATCCAACGGGCCCAACAAGGAGCTACGTACCTCCGTGGACTGGACGGTCAGACATGCACATACACCTATATAATTAAATATGAATAATCATCAGATTTCTGTTTGTTTCTTTGTTCTCTGCTCCATGTATATGTGTATTTATTGCATATACATTTTATGTATTTCTACATTTTACACACGTAAATGCAAAATGTACATCATGCATATACATGAATGCGTGTTTAAATAGTTGTCCCAGTCTCCACTGTCTTTAGTCTGGCTGAGTCACTGAATGACATTTGGGTTTAAATGCTAACGGATTTGTTACTGGTTTCAACAGCTGTATGTTCATATGTGGAAATGAAAAGCAGCAATTTTCTTTTTGGTTTTTGATCATTACTAGAAAACATCTTAATAACTGAGCGTGGGAAGGAAATGTTTTATGTGTCAGGACTTTGTGGGCTGTGACTTTTTCTGGTTTTATTTAGCAGAAAAACAAGGTAAAGCTAAAAAGACATTTATAAAATGCTTTATGCTTTGAAATGTAGCAAAGGCCCAATGCTTATGGAAATGCTAAGTTGATATGGAAAGTACTTTGAAAAATGTCATGAAACCACTCCGCATATTAGACAGCAATGGTCAAAAAGTGCAACAAGGCATCTGAATTTCCATTAAAATCCATGTGAATACAAATAGTAAAGCTTTTAAAGCTATTTCACCTCACAAAGACCAACATGTGTTCGTTCATTTCAGCTATTGCACTCCAAACCTGATATCTCAAGCAATTTATGATAGCAAAAATCAATCCTAGCGTTATTCACAACGGTGTTTAAGTTTGTAAAAGGCCCAGGTTTAGTAGAAAAAGGTAAAATCAAGGGCAAGCTTAGAAATGGTCAGTAATAAATAATTTACATTCTTTACCCCAAAGTGAGAGTGTACTTCCAGGCTGTTTATGGTAAATTCCACCAGTTCAAATCTTACAAATCTGATTTAACCATAAGTACCTAAACTCAACCATCTCAACTACAAACAACATACTGAAAATAGCTACCTAGAAATTATTTCTTTAAAGCTTTAGTGCGTAACCTTTTGATATTAATGAATGTTTGTTACACTCAAGCCATTGCCAAATGAGTTACTACAAATCTAATTAAGACTATCAGCTCCACACAACTCTCTCTGTATTTCTCAGTATGACTATGTTCAGAAGATTGTGTCGTCCGATGACTTTCCCACACAGAAGCTCGAGTGAAGATAATGACCTCTTCTGAAGAGTCTATCATGTTTTTTTAATCCTCCATGTTCTCCTTGGCTACTAGCAACTGCGTGGAGGAGGGGTGGGGGCTGTGCGTGATCACGGAAGGCTTGTATCATGCGGACGCGCTGACAGTGTTGTTGTCATTACTTAGAATTCCTCATGGGGGCGACAGAAACTACACACTATAGCTTTAAATGAGTTAAACATTTGTATATTGTACCACAGTTTTTCAGAAATTCCAATGCACATTCAGTCCTTTAGGTCTGCAGTTTCCACAAAAACAATCTAAGTTCCTGTTTGAACTGATTTTAATGATAGTCTGTGCAGAAATAACTGCTGCCAACTTTACCTTGTTTGCAGTGGGCCCAACAGAGGAAAGGCAAAGCTTCTATTTTTATCTGATTCAACAAGAAAAGAATGACTGTGACAGAGGGAGGTTTTTACATCAATGTAGGAGCATTTTTAATTTAGAACACACCAGGCTCAGAAATAAAAACAATGGGCAGAAAAAAAAAACAAAAAAAAGAAACTGTGTAAGCAAGTTAAAGAAACGTCAGCAAGAACGTGCTGTATTATTTAATTGGAAGGTGTAAGACGACAAACACACCTCTAAGATTCCCCTCTGGCTCTGTCTGCAGGGACACTTCCACCACGTCATCGCTGCCCTTTATCTCTCTGCACGACACACACACACACACACACTCATAAATAATCATTGTACTTAATGATTCATTAATATACACTTAAGGGTTTATTTACTACAGCTTTTAGGTGCTAATGACTCAGATAGTGTTTGTCCATACTCACTGTGGGGCTGCTCCAAGATTTTTGCAAAATGAATGAAAAGGGACATAACTAAGAACCGATGTTTTGTACTTGTTGCGTTCCTGCTGTATGTAGGATCGCAAAATATAGAAGAAAGAAATTGAAATGTAAACAAATGGCCAATGAAAGTGATTTTCTGTACTGCAACTATGCCTGTGGTTTACTGTGAGAACCAGAGAGAGAGATTAGAAAAAGATCAGACAGCTTTGGCTCTTCTTTTCTTGTCACAGTCCAGCACTGTTGGGTCAGTTGGTCACTAATCATCAACATTTCAACAATCGCTATATGACAATTACATCTGCAACTAGAAGGGCACTCACAGAGCGCAAATATCTGCCAACGCACACAATGAACCTAGTGACATCCTCTTACTGACACACACATACATGCAGTCATACATTTACTGTACATTATATGTATATAGGTGTATGTTTGCACTCCAATCAGTAGCTCCTGTAGTGCTTTGATTAACGCCTTAAATTATCTTGCACTGTGAAATTACCCACTTACTCAGCAGCAGCAATTATGTGCTTGACACACTTGTTGACAGCTTTCAGTGAGTGTTTATATGCATATGGTTGCGGTTTAATGTGATGGAGAAAATGTGAGAGATGCAGAAGGATAATGTGAGTTATTATATCATTATTTCCCCCCCCCCTCTTATTTCTTCCTCTGTCGGACTCTCTGCAGGAGAACGCAGTGAACGGGGATCACCTGTGGATGGAGACGAGTTGTTCAGGAGAGCTCTGTTATCTCGGAGAGGACACCTGCCTACTAAAGGCCGCAGTGAGTACACACTGACCTCTGTCTGCGTGTCTGTCTGTCTGTCTGTGTGTGTGTGTGTGTGTGTGTGTGTGTGTGTGTGTGTGTGTGTGTGTGTGTGTGTGTGTGTGTGTGTGTGTGTGTGTGTGACAAAGCCAAAGTACTAATACTGATGCTATAGTGTGTGGTCTAAAGGAATCGTATGTCTAATGCTGTATATGCAGATTAGACAAGTTATACTTAAAAAGGACGGCTGTGGCTCAGGAGGAAGAGCGGGTCGTCCACTCATCACAAGGCTGGCGGTTTGATCACCAGCTCCTTGTGTCCACATGCTGAACTGTAGTTGGGAAAGACATTTAACCCTAAATTGCTCCCGATGGTTAGACTAGCGCCTTGCATGGTAGGATCAGTGTGCGAGTGTGTGAATGGGGGAGTAAGGAGGTACACAATGAAGATTTTACCTTGTGGACCAGTAGCACATGTTCTGAGACCTGGTACTGGTCTGTGGGGTTGGGAACCTTCACTCTAACCTTATCCAAAAATCCTCCTGCCACCTGCCAGGTGTGGCCAGTCTAAACACAGGGCAGACACTGGCCACAAGGCAGTCATTACATAAAGAAGATTAAGTATTGGTTCTGGATTTCACATCAAAAATATGGGCTGAAAATAAGAACACACTGAACTGGAATTTCTAAAATCTTACTGTTCAGTAGAAAACTGATTTCAGTGCACCTGTACATGCCAGTAGCTCATTTAAAGATGGATATATTTTGGATTTGAGTTGTATTTCACATATCAATTGCTTAATGTTTTTAACATTTTCAAAAATCATATGCATACAATTCAGCCCTTTTATGATTCACAAAGTCAAATCAGGGTCACTCAGTTCATGTACAGAGCAGGTGGTCCCAGTGTCCTTTGCAGCGAAGCGTATTGTATGCTTCCAGTCTTACATGCAGTCTAGCAATTTAGCGTTATTTTAAACAGGATGCCACACTCTCATTCAGGTGATCCATGGCTGCAAAGCAGCTGAATGAATTACTTGGAAAACAGAGACCGTGAACCTTCAAACGCAGAGCGGTGTGTTAAGATGTGTAAATTATGGACCCTCTCTGAATCCACACACCTCTTACAAAGAGCAGCACTTGGAATTGGAGAGCTGAGAAATAACCTTTAAAAATAATATAAAAAAAATAATATAATAAAAATAATATAAATATTTTAAAAATAAAAAAATATAATGACATATCTGGACATTTTCACTGATGGTGTGTAATTACAGTACAGAGTGAGTGGACAATAATATGGTGAGACTGCTGCCAGTAAGACGTGGCTGGAGCAAAAATAAATTTACTATAATCTCTCAAACATTTGAGAGATTAAAGTTATTTATTTTTTTAGATAAATTAGATAAATATTCCATCAGCGCTGCATGCTTTCAGCTACTTAAAAGGACAACGTGACCTCGGTGGAATCTCAGATTGCTTTTGACTTTTGACATGAACAAGCACATTCCTACCTGGGCTCAGCTAGATAATGGCTGATTAAGGGCTCCTGCACACTGCCTGTGTGGCGTGTCTGTTTTTCTTTCGGCTCCCATGTTAACAGGTTAGAGCTTGCACACTGCCTGCGTGACACGCGCGTCTCATGCAGGTGCCGAAAACACATGCATGCTAGAAATAGGACCGACGCCTATTTTTCACAGGCAAAATAGAATACGAAAAGATGTTTATCATGTATTTGTGTCATTTTGACACAAATACATTTAATAAATTTCATTTTGATATTTGAAAGTCTCTAGGTTTGACATAAATGCAGATATAAATGTAATTTAAAAAAATAATAAATAATCAATATCGATTTTCAAATATTGTCAATGTTGATGTTATTGACTGTCAATAAAGAACAAAATATTCTGTAGCCTATTTTGCCGTCAATACTGCCGACATTGTCTTTGCTGTAATCAAATCAGTATATACTGTATTTATGTTTAACATGAAGTATACTACTGCTTGAGTGCAGAACACGCTATTATTTCATTTTATCAATGGGAAACATACATGTGTACGGACAAGGCTAGCAGCAGCAGCGCCGCGTCAGACACGTTTCTGGTGTGCAAAGACATAGAAAACGCTACGACGCAACAGAAACGCCACGCTCACGCCACGCAGGCAGTGTGCAGGAGCCCTTAGTATTCATCTTCAATAAAAAAAAAAACTGGCAGCCTGAAAGATACTGCAGATGCTTTAAACCCAACACTGAGAAAATGTGTCAGTAAAATATTTTACGGTAGCCTTGCTAGCTTGCTTTTCTACTTTGAAAAACTTTTCTTTAAATTTAGTAAAACTGTCGGGAGCAAACAGAGAAACGCAGTTAAGCTTGTTAATCAACCTGTTGTGTTATTGTATTTTTAACAAAGCAACAGTATCTCTCTGATTTGAATCATGCAAAAAAATGTCAAGTAAAGGAAGCCATACTCCATCCGGACAGTATAGGGCAGAAGCAATTATTCAATTAATTCAGTAGTCGATTTACAGACTTTATCTGTAACAATTTCTAATAATCTATTCATCGTTTGTTGTTGTTTTTAAGAAAAAATGCCAAATGTTACCTAGTTCCAGCTTCTCAAATGTAAAGATTTGCTTTTCTCTGTCTTATGTGGTAGTAAACTGAATATATTTGGCTTTTAGACTGTTGGTCTGACCAATAAAGACATTTGATAATGTCAATGATGATCAACTTGTCCTCTTTGGTCCTCAAACACATTTAAACGAAACCATCTGAAAGGTTTAGAGGGGATGTATCGCTCCTCTTTGGTAGAACTTCAAAGAACTCATGGACATCTGAAAACATGACAAAGAGCCCCAACTAGACAGAGTCACGGGCCAAAAAGGTTGGGAACCACTGCTTTAATCTTTATCAATGTATCGTCTTTATACTGTAATATAAACTCATCTATATGTTTTTTTTATGTAAAATCTTAAAAGTAACAAGAGCTGTCAAATAAATGTAGTGGAGTAAAAAGTACAATCCTTTCTTAGTCTGAAATAGAGTGGAGTAGAGGTATAAAGTAGCTAAAAATGAAAATACTCAAGTACCTCAAAATTGTTCTCTCACAGTTTGAGCAGGATTGAGTGTGTGTAAGCAGTGAACTATCACCAGTGTATTGAATGTCTTTGCTGCCCACGCTCACTTTCTGAGACTATACAAACTGTAACACTAGAGCCAAACAACCAAACCACTAAACCACTGCTCCTTAGGCAGGGGCAACACAGGATATTAAACCTGTTTCTTCGAACCTGTAATTGTTTGCCCACTGTCACTAACAGACAAGTACGCAAACTCTAACTTGAAGCACTAAAATTGATTAAAAAAAAAAAAGCCCCCCCCCTAAAAAGGGCCTATAAACGCTACTGTCCTTAGGTAATTATGCAATCTGTAATACGCAATAGTGTCATCCTTTTTTTCCTTTTTCCTGGCCTTTAAAGACTTTCTGAATTACTTGAATTGCTGACGTTAATTCTTTTTATCAACTGTCTGCCAACAAACTCATTTAAAACCATGATTGTAGGATTACGGAAACCCTCAATACAACAGAAGATGATTAAGATTTCTATCAGCTTGCAAATAGCTACAAAAGTAAAAGCTTTCCTCCATTGACGCAATTTACTTGTCCAAGAGCCATCATCCCCATACACGCTATCAGTCAGAAGATCTTAAAAGAGAACATCTTGCTCGCTTACAGGATGCATTTCGTGTTAAGAGGGTTTTGTGGTGGCTCTTTTGCACTTTGAGAACATTCAAAACTGCTAAACAATGAGATATGAGAGTTAAAGGCAGTTTTTGTATTGTGAGACTGTGCCATTAAATGCTGCTCGCTGTGACAGTTCAGAGTGAAACCATTGACTGGAGAGCACTCCATTATCAGCTGTCATATTATTTACCCATAATGAGTAGTTTGCATGTTGTAAGAGCAAGGGCAGCAGGGCAATATTATTTATTGTAGGCAAACAGCACTTTTTCATCTTGAATGTGTGAATGAGTCGTCGCCAGACACAAATTACATGGGCTAGCTCTGAGCCATCTTACACCTGCATATTTATTGTTTTAATTAACCATGTTTACTTAAAAATAGTATGTTTTTCCCAATAATTGAAGCAAAATGTTAACATTTTGGAAATTATGCTTATTTACTTTTGTGCCAAGTTAGACAAGAAGACAGATACCACTCACGATTACAGTATCTGTACAAGCTACAGCTAGCAGCTGGTTAGCTTAGTTTAGCATACATACTGGAAACAGGTGGAAACAGCTAGCCTGGCTCACTCCAAAGGTAAAAAAAAAAACGTCTGCTTACCAGCATATCCAAAGCTCACTAATTCATAGGTTATAGCTTTTTTTTTTTTACTCTTTGTTTTTTGTACATTAAACAAAAAGATATAAAAAGATATACCTGAAATAGTGAATAGTGAATAGAAATAAACTGTCACATGTCAAGCTGTCATCGTACTGTTAATGCTGTTCAAACTGAATGGGAAGAGAAGCGAAATGTTCGGGCACCTTAAACACATCTGTGTGTGTATCCGTGTGTGCGTTTATGTGTGTGTAACAGGGTACACATATCATCAGTGTGCAATGCATCTGTGCATGCTGCTTGTGTTTGTCGTGTGTTTGTTTGTTGCAGTATCTCACCCCCCTCTGTTCTGTGTGTCTGTTTTCTCCTTTAAGAAGTCGGCCCCCAGGAGGAAATGTGCTGTCTGTAAGATCGTTGTTCACTCTGGCTGCATAGAGCAACTAGAAAAGGTACCACACACACACACACACACACACACACACACACACACACACACACACACACACACACACACAGTTAATCTTACATTTTAATGCAATGGCTTGACACACTATCATTTAAGAGAATTTCATTGCTAAAACATGTTGTTAGCTTACGTAGGACAGATGCATGTTGGGTAATTTGAGCAATACTGTTGTAGGCTTTTGTAGTTCTTCGAAGCGATGCGGTTCCCGTTAACATCTGGGGCTAAATGTATAAAAATCTGTACGCACAAAGACAGAAATATGCAGAGATTTATGAAGTCACACATGCGCCTGCCACAAATGGATTTTTAGCATATCGATAATTCTGCCTGCCTCACCACTCAGTAGACTTGTCACTGAAAATATATGCAAAGAAGAAGTGCAATTTCAAAGAGGCGTTGCAACTGTTATGCACAACGGTGGCTATTTAAAGCGACTGTACCGCTAATTCATCCCATGTAAACCCGATTATTATCTCATCATCGTCATTATCAAACGCCAGAAAGTTGATCAATGAGTCATTTAAACATAAGTTAAACTAAACATTGAAACAGACTTTAAGAAGTGCTTCACAATTCAGGATAAAATCAAAAGACCATTATTAGGGCAATATTGACCTAAATGAAAAAAAATTGTTAAAGATTATCTTTATAAATGCGCCTTTGATTTTCTTTTTACAGAACGCTGAGTAGAATAAAAATAAAAACCCAATCAGTAAAACCACCTTAACAAACAAAGTTTGATTGTTTAGATTCCGTCCCGCACCTTATATTTAATGTTCTTCTTAACATATCACCAACAGTTAGGGTTGAGTATCGTTTGGGTTTTTTCTGATAGAAAAATGCTGCCGCTCGACTCCTTACTGGAACTCATAAACAAGATCACATTACACCTGTTCTTGCCTCTCTTCATTGGCTACCGGTTTGCTTTAGAACACATTTTAAGATTTTGTTGTTTGTTTTTAAAGCTCTTTATGGTCTAGCCCCAGCTTATATTGCTGAACTACTGAAGCCGCACGCTCCCCTGAGGTCATTAAAGTCTGCTGACCAGCTACTCTTTGTTGTCCCTAGAACGCGGCTCAAAAATACAGGAGATCATGCATTCTCAGTCGTGGCCCTAAGGCTGTGGAATGAATTGCCTCTGCATGTCAGATTGGCCCCCAGCCTTCACATTTTTAAATCACGACTTCAAACTCACTTTTATTCATTGGCCTTTAAACCTGCTTGAGAGTTGTATTCTGCATTTTCATTTTCTAGTTTGTCACTTGTTTTAAATGTTCATTTTTGTTTCTTGTGTGTTTATAATCATTCTGAAATCATGTCATTGTCCAGCACTTTGGTCAACCTGGTTGTTTTAAATATGCTTTACAAATAAAGTTGGATTGGATTGATACCGTCGCTAAAACGATACTTATATTATTATTGCTAAGGCAAGGCAAGGCAAAAGCACTTTCTCTCACACAGAGGTCATTCAAAGTGCTTTACAGGCAGAAACAACAACAACAAATATACAATTGAGATATATGAGAAGACAAAGGAATAACAGTTTAAAAACAAATAAAGTAATTAAAATACCATCAAGCAAGCCTAACTAAAAGCTCTGGAGAAGAGAACAGTCTTTAACTTAGATTTAAAAATGGTTACAGTTGGTGCATGCCTTAGATCCAGCGGGAGCTGGTTCCAGCAGTGGGCAACATAATGGCTGAAGGCCGTTTCACCACTCCTGGAAAGAACTCTGGGCACCACCAACTGACCAGTACCTGCTGATCTGAGAGACCTACTAGGCTTGTAGTCAATAAACATGTCGGCAATATATTTTGGGCCTAGACCATTGAAAGACTTGAAGGCAATAAGTAAAGCCTTGAAATCGATTCTGAATTTAACCGGAAGCCAGTGCAGTGATTTGAGAATTGGGGTAATGTGCTCTCTCCTCTTAGTGGGCCATATGGTCAAAATTAAATGATTTATTAAAAATGTAATAACAATAACTGATAACAATATCTTATTTCAGCAGTTAGCTTCCCATGCAGCGATGCTTCTGTTGCCTCTAACGTCCGTTTCGGAGCATCAGAGGGCAGCGCAGGCATTTAAGAGGCACCGAAATGAAGCACCGAAATCCACGTTGCTATTCGGTCCGGTAGATACGGGTCGTTTCATATTAGCACCGGGTTTCGGTACCCAACCCTGCCCTCAGTCGGACCTAAAAAACGTATACTGATCTGAAGTATGCGTGAGGTCCTTCTTCTTTTTCTGCGTACTCTCTGTTTAAACATCTGGCCCCTAATATGTGTTTGTGGATGCCACAGGAAGAGCAAAGATCCAATATATTTATGTTGTATACACAAGTTACCTGCCTGCTAGCCATTGCTGATTTCTACATATCTACAAGGTGTCTAGTTTGACACAATGTGACATAACATATTAAGATGTGTTCAGTGTTGATTTTATTCCTTTTATTAAATGTAGACATTAATGTTCATTATTAAAATGTCATAGTAGTCCGATTGAATTTAACCACAGCATTTTAGTTTTTTTGTCTTTGCTTTTCTGTCCCCCTCTAGATTAACTTCCGATGTAAGCCAACCTTCAGAGAGGGAGGATCCCGGTGCCTCCGAGATGTAAGTGTGTCGCGTGACTTTATACATATGAGAGAAGAATTTTTACGGATGCTGTTTACATTGTGTGTGAAGAGAAGAAAACGTGAACATGTTTAGCATTTCTCCCTCTGACAGCAGAACATACTGAGGCATCACTGGGTTCACAGACGAAGACAGGATGGGAAATGTAGACAGTGTGGAAAGGTAAGTGCACACACACACACACACACACACACACACACACACACACACACACACACACACACACACACAAATGTTGTTTACAGTTATTATATATACATTTCTGTCTGTTTCTGCAGAGTTTTCAACAGAAGTTCTTCCACAGTAAAGAAATAATCGCCATCAGTTGTTCCTGGTGTAAGCAGGCGGTAAGTTATGCTTCCTCTGTATTAATTCAACCTCAAGTAACTCAAGTATAAAAATTACAATTTCACTCCCATTAGACTTCACTAAAGAAATAGTGTTTAGTTCCATCAAAATTATCTTAAATATAAAGTAATACAGTGTTTCTGTACTTCAGTCGAAATGTATGTTATCTTTTTGTCATTTGGTTGAAATGATCCTTTAAGAGGCAGAGTTTCAAACAGCTGTGGCTCAGATGTAAACTTTGTCTTTGATAAAAATAGACTGATTAATAGGATATATTTAAAACGAGGAGTGTGTTTTTTGTTGCAGTTCCACAATAAGGTGACGTGTTTCATGCTGCACCAGATTGAGGAGCCATGTTCACTGGGGGCCCACGCTGGAGTCATAGTACCACCGTCCTGGATCATCAAAGTCAGGAAACCACAGGTGCACACACACATATACAGTATACTTACACACACACACGCACACACGCACGCACGCACGCACACACACACACACACACACACACACACACACACACACACACACACACACACTTCCATTACAGACCCCCCACCAGTCAGTCCTCCGGTTGATAAAGTTCACTAGCTGTCATTTTTTGACAGTAATGAGAAATGACTTTGTTGGATCTAAATTTGAAACTCTAAAAGGTGTGTGTCAAATACTGTGTGTGTGTGTGTGTGTGTGTGTGTGTGTGTGTGGGTGCGTGTGTGCGTGCGTGCGTGTGTGTTCTCTCTGAAATAAAGAGTGAGAGATTATGTGATATGAGCTGACACATGTCTGAACTGTCTTAGGGAACTCTGGGTTTGTGTCTCCGTCACCACATACACACACACACACACACACACACACACACACACACACACACGTTCCTCAGTCACATCACATACTTTATTGCAGCCTTAATAACCATCACAAGGGACATGGGGAGGGACAGTGAACTAACCATTGAACTCTGTGTGTGTGTGTGTGTGTGTGTGTGTGTGTGTGTGTGTGTGTGTTTTTTACCCTAGAGCTCACTTAAGAACTCTGCCAGGAGAAAAAAGCGGACATCTTTCAAACGAAGGACAAGCAAGAAGGGGCTGGATGTAAGTAACACTATGACAGAGACTGAATATTAGTGCACACGCTTCAGATTTATATTTTCCTCTCAGCTGGTCAGACTAATAAGTTTTAGTTTCTACTCACAATGTATCCACTGTCCTAACATGTTGTGTTTATGTATGAGTGATTGATACAACAAAATAAATAAAAAATAAATACCATGTATTTGGACCACAGGAGGTTTTTGAGCCACATACTTTGACAACATAGATCAGTGAACATCAACGAACCTGGATTAGTGTTTGTGTAAATGTATTACCAGGTTGTGCAACTTCTTTAATCATCATTATTCAGGTTTATTAAAATGATTATTCAATTTATTGTTTACTCATTACAATCCAAAATTTTAGAAAACTGGAAAGGTGAATGTTTGGCAATTGTATTTGATAAATGTCGATTAATTGATTATCCCACACTCTGCTCTTGCTTATAGCATCACCATCTATTATTGCAATGGATACGGAATGGATAAATTAATTTGCACTCATGTAGGAAACATTGTGAATATAAATATTTTTAAAGACCAGGTAGCAACAAGTTAAAATTGTGGAGTCACTATGTATTCCTGAAATGGATGAGAAATGGATATACTGTTTATACTGTTATACTGAATTGAGATAGGTATTACTTTTATGAATGTGAATTTTTGCACAAATGACACGTGTGTTTATTGAGAGAAACTCCCATTGAGAAATGATTGTCAATTGTCCCACACCTGGGGACACAGAATGGGAGGAGCAGAATGTATTTAAGACCACAGTTACGTTTATTGTTGAAAATAACATTTTAAAGAAGGTCCAAAGGGACCGAAACTTTAGTTTTCTTTAATAAATGGTTATGCTATAACAGCAGAAGAGTGCAGGATTTTCCTTTTTTCCAAGTTTGTGATATTTTCCAACGTACCTGCACAGAAGAATTGTTGGATGTGCGAATTGTTTCCTCAAGAATATTCTTTGATTATCAAAATGGTAGTCTCGCTTTGCTAGACCTTCCTCCACAGCGCCGCAGAGGAAGGTCTGGCTAGTCCACACAGCATTCCGAAATGGGAGAAAAACGTGCTCTGGTTTATTGGCATTTCTTTAAACCAATCACAATCGTCGTGGGCAGCGCTAAGATCCGCACGGAGCCGCGGTGCCGCTGCAAAATAGCCTCGGGAAGGAACTTGTTTTGGTGGAACGTGTGTACGTTCAAAGGTTGTTTTAGTCGTGTAACAGAAAACTCAGATTGGACAGATAGTCCAGCTAGCTGTCTGGATTTACCCTGCAGAGATCTGAGGAGCAGTTAACCATAGTCCTCAGAAATCCACCAAAGTTTAGAACGCCAACACAAAGAAAGCAGAAGGTAACGGACTTCCAGCGAAAACAGCGTGATCTGGCGGAATTTCCGGCAGCACCGGAGCAGTCCCGGAAGTGGAACGTCGTAGATTTAGACTATCAAAATAGTTGAGGATTCATTTTCTGTTCTGTTTACTAATTTACTAATCATTTCAGCATTTGGGATTACATGCTTAATTTTTCCACTTTTTGCACATCTTTCTTTGTCTAACTTTTTCTGTCTCTTTCTTTCTTTAGGAGTCTAAATGGCGTCCGTTCATGTTGAAGCCTCTCCCTTCACCTCTCATGAAGCCTATCTTGGTTTTTGTCAACCCCAAGAGTGGAGGCAACCAGGTCAGAAAATGTTTTTTATTTATCTGTTTGAGATACCTTCAAGCTTTGAACTAGAACAGTATGAGTGAGGACCTTCCTGTAACATCATTTATACTCATACTTGTAGTTTATATGCATCCTGGTTATTCCAACCAGTTATATACAGCACTACTTTCTCTTCATATATAAATAATTTTCATTGCAAAATTGTGTGACCCCAATTTCTAACAATCTAACAGCCTTTCTACTGAACACTATCATTCAGGAGATATCAACACGATCTTGCATCATGACATTATCAGATTTTAATAAATGATTATCTTTTATTAATTTACAACTCCACCGTACGGGTCTCAACAGGGTGTCAGTAGCTGATTTATTTTATTTATTTATGGTATAAAAGCCTTCATCAGGCTGTTTGAGCCTACAAGACTTATTACAATCTGCCAGTTGCCAGCGATAGAACATTTAATTAGGAAGATGTCAGTTTAAACAGGATTAGTTTGATCAAATAACCTGAGTTTACTTCGTTATCTTCATGATAACATCATGCTGGATTTAAATTACAGAGATGTTTTGGTTGTAATCACAATTATAGGAGCGGCTCCAGCAAAAACAGTGCCCTTTTAATAGGGTTTAAGATTGTACAATTGTTAATGTCCTTGTCAAGTTGTTATAGGAAAACCCTTACTGTGAATTTCTCGTTGTGTCTCTCTGTAGGGTGCCAAGGTGTTACAGATGTTCATGTGGATTCTGAACCCTCGACAAGTCTTTGACCTGTCACAGGGGGGGCTGCGAGAGGCGTAAGTACCCTTTAGTTGGGATTGTGTGGGGCATTTGTTACAATTCACCCTCCTCACATTGGGTCACAGTCAGCATGACATTCTGACTTTGACGGTCTGAAATAGACTTTTGTACTCTGCTTTATGACTTTTTCTGCTTTATTTAATTAGAAAACAATGCATGAGTGTGTAAAGAATGCAACTACACATTATTACCACAATCCAACACTGGGGGAAAGTGCTGTACAGTATCTTCTCACTTCCTTTTCAGTCATTATCCTCTTTTATTCAAATA